>NW_018128066.1:3150024-3160752 GCF_001952655.1 Monopterus albus | reverse complement strand
GTCTTAAGTTTAATCTTAAAGGTAGAGAGGGTGTCTGCCTCCTGAACTGAGACTGGGAGTTGGTTCCATAGGAGAGGAGCTTGATAGCTAAAGGCTCTGCCTCCCATTCTGCTTCTGTGGACTCTAGGAACCACAAGTAAACCTGCACTCTGAGAGTGAAGTGCTCTGTTAGGATGATAAGGCTCTACGAGGTCTTTATGATACAATGGAGCCTTGTTATTAAGGGCTTTGTATGTTAGGAGAAGGATTTTGAATTCTATTCTGAATTTTACAGGGAGCCAGTGGAGAGAAGCTAATATGGGAGAGATATGATCTCTCTTGCTAGTTCCTGTCAGTACTCTGGCTGCAGCATTTTGGATTAACTGGAGGCTTTTTAGGGAATTATTGGGACATCCTGATAGTAAAGAGTTACAGTAGTCCAGCCTGGAAGTAACAAATGCATGGACCAGTTTTTCAGCATCACTTTGAGACAGGATGCTCCTGATTTTGGCAATATTGCGCAGGTAAAAGAAGGCAGTTCTAGAGACTTGGTTTATATGTGATTTAAAGGACATATCCTGGTCAAAAATGACTCCAAGGTTCCTCACAGTAGTACTGGAGGCAAGAGCTATGTCATCTAAAGTAACTATATGGTTAGATAGCAGATTTCTAAGGTTTTCAGGCCCAAGCACAATGACTTCAGTTTTGTCAGAGTTTAGAAGTAAGAAGTTACAGGTCATCCAGGCCCTTATGTCTTTAAGACATGCTTGAAACATCACATGCAACAAACTAAAATAACTACTACAGATAGTTTTTTAACCAGATCATCACACTAGCCCACCGAGAATGATTTGCTCTTTTTCTTAAACCATTTAAATCTTTATAAATGGTCTCCTTGTTGTTCTACATAAAAAGCATGACCAGTATGCTGCCTATGGTTCTTAGTGAATGCAGATCAGGAATGAGGGTTTTTGTCTATTCCATTTGGTGTGTTTGGTTAAAAAGGGGTCAGTTGGAGTGGTGTGGCGGCACAGACGTGGGCTGAGATGTTATGCAAGAAGGAAGCCATGTGGAATCAGGCCTTGCTAATAGGAAATGAGTCACTCTATCATGGGCATAATCTGCAATGTGCCCTTGACATCATTACTTTCTTTACTGTGTCTATGTGTTCACGCAAACAATATTATCTGGGTAAGTGCCAAACATTTAATCATACCACATAAAGCGCACTCACTGGGCAGGTATTGCTTTTAATTATGAGAATAATGCACAATGCAGTATCAGTGATAAGTACCCAGCCATGCTGCTGAACAACACTGAAATGATGTAAAATGAAACCATCTGAAATAACTGCCGTTTTATGTGACGAAAGGAGAGCATGGCCCTTTGCCATGATGCTGTCGCTGCACCGTGTTATCTCAGGCTCTGTGTGTATTGTACTTCATTTTTTACCAATGAAACTGGACCAGTTTCAATGCTGCAGCACATCAATGACAATAACCTACAATGAGTAGAAAATGTACAATTTTTTTTTAATGCAGGAATTACATTGCCCTTCACAAGCATAAAAATAAGATTTCATTAATTATATTATTGTATAGTTTATTAGGGGCTATGGTGTGCACAGTGTGTTATACAGAAGTAACAGATAGAAGATGAAATCATTTGTACATATCAAATATGCTGACCGAAAAGTAATACAAAATAATACTACTGATAATAATAATAATAATATTGATGCCCTACTGAAATCCCCATTAAACAGTGTGTGGTTTCATCACACGAGTCTGACAGGCCAAGTTCAGAATGGAACACTACATTTCCTGCTTGTATATGCTCACATAATTAGTTGGAAAAAATCCTTTACTCAATAAAAGGAGGTGTGTAACTGTCACAGAATCATTTATTCAGTGAACACAAAAACAGGACTCCTTCATTAACCTGAAACAGCAAATATTGCCTTACTAATTGGAATTATAACAGCAACTGTATATCAAATTTGAAATTTAATCACTGCTGAATATTAAGTGTTACAATTTAAATCCAACTGAATTTGTTGCACTCAGTGTTTTGACTTTGAAAATCAGATTTTTATATTTGTGTGGTTTGGCCTTTGTGAAAAATTTCAATAGTCAGTTTCACATTTAAAAACTTGTTTTTATTCACCAATTACAATCAGTCTTGGATACAACAATGAGCCTGTATGATGAGGCAACAGCTAAGAGTGAAGAGGAAAAAGTAGTTCCTATCACTTGACCCACATCAAGTCTGTTTTCCCCTTATCAAGCCTATACATTGTAACTTCAGAGCAGTTGCTTGGTTTTGCAGGTTGGCTGCACAGATATTTCACCCCTCCTGTAATATCTTAATATCAGAAACAATGGCAATAATATCAGTGAAATCACAATAACCTCAAGTTTTTTGTGGCTCATGCGAAAAGGCCCCAGCAACACTGAAGTTTTACAATAGACATCTGCTGTGTGCTGCCTCTAGATGAGGCAGATAATCAAATCAAATCAAATTTTATTTGTATAGCGCCAAATCACAACAAAAGTCATCTCAAGACACTTTACAAAGTAAGGTCTAGACCTTACTGTTATCAATATTATTACATAGGGAAAACCCAACAAATCCCCCTTGAGCAAGCACTGGCGACAGTAGGGAGGAAAAACTCCCTTTAACGAAAGAAACCTCCGACAGACCCCGGCTCTTGGTGGGCGGCCTTCTGCCTCGACCAGTTGGGGTGAGTGGATAGAGGAGAGACAAAAGAAGAAAAGCAACAAGACAAAACAAACAATCAAACACTGATCAGGTCAATGTGGCTGGTGACTATTTGTGGCTCTGCCTCTTTGTCTCCGTACCCTTTAGCCAAAGGACCAGAGCTACTGCATTGTGGTGCACAGCCCAGCCAATCATGAGCATGAGAAAGGCAGCAGGGCGAAGGGGGTGGCTAAAGCTAAATCTGCTGCTGTGGCTTCCAGGGCGAAATTACTGAAGAGGATCTGAGGCAGGCTTAGCAGCAGTCACTGATACTTCTTCTAGGAAGCTCATTCTATCAGGTCCATACAAAGAGTATCAGGTCCATACAAACAGTATTCTTCTTCTTTTGCAACTAAAGTGATTGGCCTGAAGCAATGTGCATCTTGAATCCCCTTATTCTGTTAGTGCTTCTCTAACCCCAGGGCTGGGAAGCAGGGGCCAATGCAAAGTCAAACATTTACGCTATGTCACTACATAATGAATTTATCTTTGAATACGGATGAAATATGAATAGATCAAACTTGTAATCTGATATGACTGGCAGTGAATTAGTTTGAATGAAAGGTTCTATTCCCAAGGGTTCTTATGACAGGTAAATTACAAAATTTTAACCTTCATTTTATTACAACCCATTTGCACTATGGGCAAGCTCTTACTGCAATATATGACATTTTAAAAAAACTCTTCAAAAACATCAAAGATGGACTTGTAAAAGGAAAAGTGTCTATTAAACTGTTTCATGTGGTAGAAAAGCCTGGATTGGGGGCAGCAGTGGCCTAGACATTAAGGTGGTCACCAATAAGTCTATTGTGTGTGGGGAAACTGAAGAAGAGAATGTGGCTTATTACCTCTCCCCACAGAACAATTAGAGTTTGGTTCTGATCGGTATCATAATTTGGATACAGAAATATTTTTAAAGATTATTCACCATTGTGAGTGCTGCAAAGGCTGCTGAATGTATGTGGGGCCCCTTGTGGCCAAAATACACGACTGTGCTTCTGAGCATTCTGAGCACAGAGATCAATCCCAGGGTCATTCATTGCACCTGCTCACTGTCAGTGGAAACTGAGTTCTTTCACACGGTACACTCTGCTGTGTGAGACAGGGACTGAAAGAGCCCAGCGAGGCAGCAGCTAACAGCTGGGGAAAGATCTACTCTATGCAGTGACAGCCAGATGAGAGTCCATCGGGATTATCTTGATCCCAGATAGTGATGGCAGAAATTTTCAGCCAGGCCCAAAGCTGTTATAATTTTCATCATTATGTTTGACATTTTTTCAGGTGACAAAGTAAACACTTGGATTGAGAATATGTGGTCAGTCTATCCAGATAATGCCAATTTAGAATTTGCCATGATAAGCATAAACTCAAACTATCATGGGAATATTGCTTTTATGTCATTATGGGGAAATTGAGTTACCCTTGGTCGAGGTTGCACCCTCTGAGTGCTGTCTCGTTAACACTTTTTTTTCGTCAAAGAAGCACATGGAACAAATGAAACTACAAGGCCTTTCCCATTAAAAGTTATATACCTAATATACCTTACTTATGGAGAGTTAATAGACTACTGTTGGCCAGCTGCTCCTCATAAAAAAAAAAAAACTGCCCTTGAAGATGTAAATGCCCAGCTTCCAAATACACTGTATTTTTATCAGTTACTTCACTAACTGAAGAAAATGTTTTTTTGGACGGTGCAAGATTTTAGATATGCACAACATTTTGAAGTAAAGACTGCAGATAGATCACCACTTCTGTTGTAATATAATGAACACTTGAAAAGTTGGGCCTGTGTGGGGCAACAGTGGTGCGGTGGGTAGAGTAGTCCACATGTCGAAGTGTCCTTGGGCAAGACACTGAACCCACAAGTTGCCCGTGATGCACACAGTGGCCCAGGGCCCTCGGCTCCAAACAAAATTTCGTTGTACGTGACACAATGTTACAATAAAATAAAAATAAAACTTTTTCTTCACTCATCCTCCAAACATGCGCTGGAAACTGTAATTTGATGTACACTATATTTAAATGTGTAAAATATGTGCCCTGATTCCTATAATATCTACTTTTGATTTACTTAATGTTGGGTGTTTGTTACTTTAGATACAACTACCATTAATTCTCATATAAAACGCAGTATTCAAATAATAAGCAGGGTGTGGCTACCTCAAACAATCAAGGGCTGGTTTCTAATAAAGACCAGGCAAAAACCAAATGAAGAGAATTACCGTTGGCCTACTACAACAGCTCACATGGGAAATTCTGTGTAATGTACATTTCTACAACAGTAATTTCATCAGTCATGCCATGAGTTTCTCTTTTTTAACAGGAATAACATTTTTGTACTCTACACTAAATAATTCCAGTTTTTAACTAACTGTACTGTACTTGATAATAAGCTATAGTAGCATCACCACAATTTAAAAGCCTTCCTATGAAAGAAAAGCTGCAAGACTTTCAATGTTAACATTTGTGGGGTGCTAACTTTTTGTAACTCAGCCAGTGTTTGTGGGTTTGGTGGACCCACAGTGTTTTGGGGTTTTTTAATTCAACACAAACTATTTTATGTTAAAATACTCAACAGATGTTTACTTCATCCCAATTACAAGCAATATAAGCAGCATATATTGTAAACATTTGACCCTTTACCTTTGTTAGATCACATTTATGAATTAATGTAAATGAATTTTGTTACTCAGCAACTGAATTTTTTGCTCAAGAAAATCAATTATAATAAAGGTATGAGTGGAAAAAATTTATTATGCAACACTGTTAGGCCACAATACATATGCTAAAATGTGCAGGGGGTTCACTGTGAGAGCAGATGTAGCTGCTTGAATTATGCAAGACACACTTTTATTATCCCTGGGTCCAGTGGACTCGGGCATCCTGTATGTAATATAATGTATGTACTTTGGCCAATCTGAACAAGTCCCCCACCTGCCCCCACTTGTGTGGTTGGGGTGGGGGGGAACTGGTGTGTATGTGTGTGTACGTGTTGGGGGTTGTTTGTGTGTCAATTGGCTTTCAACAGGATGACTACAGAGGTGTCAATGGGAGGCCAAATGGCCGTTATTATCGCCGGGTCTGACAGACCCGAATACCTTCTGTGTAACTTAAATTCGGTGGGGGGGTTGGAGGAGGTTTTGAGTTTGTATTAACCAGAGAACAAGGGTAATTAGTAATAAAGGTGTTTATCCAATATAAGGCTGTCCCAAATGAATGTCTGCATGGTCCTCTCTCTCACTGAGACAAATGCAGACCCCCAGCAATTATTTCAAAATTTACGGTATCACAATTCTATAAATGCTTTTCTTCTACTCCTGCAGGGCCTGATTGAAACCACTAAATTACCAAACAATCCCAAGTCCAAAAAAAACCAGACTTGCATTTGTGCATCTGCCAGCTTTGCATTGGCAGGAAAGTAGAAGGCTTAAAGGAATATTTACTAAGGTTTTACAGCTCATATTTTGGCACTAAACTGTGAAATTGTGTGTTCATTTTTATTAAGGAGTTGTAGTGAGGTTTTGCACCAAAAGAACAGAAGAAAAGTGGCAGCATAACAATTTGCATGCTTGGTCTCATGCAAAATGTATTTTAAGTAGTTTCTGTTCAGGGATACCACAATCAGGGAGGAGAAAATGGAAATGTATATGAATACCCTCAGCGCCTGATTTATCACCACTGCAACAGAGAGAACTGTGGCTTAAATTTAACATCGGGGGAAAGCAGGTGTAAAATTTGCAGCACTGCTGTCAATGTCAGCTCATCTGAGATCTCATCAGAGGTAAGAACATGACTGAAGAATTAGAGGGTGTTTGACTGGCAGAAGATTGTGTCATTGCAGTTAAGAAATCTGTTCCCTCTTTACCTGACACACTTAACCAGTTGGTGTCTTCAGTCCCTAAATGTCTTTTAAGTGTTGTGAAAAGGAACAGCAACATCACACCGTGTTAAATGTTTTACTGTCCCAACTTTTTTGGGAATGTGTTGCAGGCATCAAAAGTGTTTCTTTTGAATAAAACTGATGAGGTATCACATCAAATAATGTGCTAATGTGTTATTATGTGTGAGTGTGGTGTGGACACCAGGTGCAGACAGAGACCAGGAGGAGTGGGAGCTAAAGAAAGTGGTTTAATGAATACAACACAGGTAATACTGGGTGGCAGGAAGACGATCAGGCTCCAGGTAGGCAGGGAGAGCAGGAGGAACCCAGGAGGGATGAGAAACTGAGGAGGAACCCAGGGGGGATGAGAAAATGAGGAGGAACGCAGGGGGGAGGAGGCGAGGAGGAGACCACCAGGGAGGAAGCACGAGGAGGAGAGCAGAGAGGACCAGGAGGGACGAGGAGGTGACCAGAGAGAACCAGGAGGGACGAGCAGGAGACCAGAGAGGACCAGGAGACCAAGGAGGGACCAGAAACCAGAGGACGAGCAGGAGAGCCAGCAGCAGGAGAGACACAGGAACCAGAGGATGAGCAGGAGAGCCAGCAATAGCAGACGAGCGGGCAAACAGGAGAACACGGGGCAGTGGTAACTAACAGACAGACAAAGGGTGAGAGGAGGAGCTGAGGACTTACACACGAGCGAAACCTGCCTCATGGGGTGTTGAAAGTACATAGCTTTGACAAGGGCTTGTCTAGTTTGATCTGCCAGTACCCATCCTTCTCATCAAGGATGGTGAAGATGGATTTACCAGCTAGTCTGCTGCGTACATCTTCAGGAGTAGGGATGGAGTAGTGCTGATGTTTGACCGCCCGATTCAAGTCGCAAGGATCCAAACACACCCTTAGTGTCCCGTTCTTTTTTTGGTAGCCACAAGACTGTTCACCCACTCTGTTGGCTCGTGGACTGGTGTTATCACCTGTCTCTTTTGTAGGTTTCTCAATGTCTCCTTTAGTGCATCCATGATGGAGAAGGGTACATTCCTGCAGGCGTGTATCACGGGAGTAATGGCTTGGTCAATGTGTATGTGGTGAACACCAGAAAACTCACCCAGTCCAGTAAAGACCTCAGCGTAGCACTCTAGTAACTCCTCTTTGGTGGATGGTGGTTTTGGTGGACGAGCTGTGTGAGCTATGAATGTGTCAACTTAAAAAACATTAAAGTCGCTGCACTTGTCTGCACTGGCCCTACAGACCTTTGAGAAATGATTGTTCTTTCCACAGGCGTGACACACTGCTCCATATGCTGGGTTGTCATGTTTATTTCCACACTTTTGGCAGATAATTTTGTGTCTCCTACTAGTCTTGTTTTTGCTCCAGCTGACTGTCCGTGTTTTTCCCGTTACTTTTCTTAATGCATCTACTGATGTGTCTTGGGGGACAGACATAGTCTGCATGGCTTGTATTTGTGATTTGGCTAGCTCTGCAGATCTACATATTTCTACAGCCTTGCACAGGGTCAGTTTGTTATCACGATGCAGTCTCTGTTTCAACTGAGTGTCGTTTATGCTGAACACAAGTTTATCTCTAATCATGTCATCCTCGTTTCAGCCAAACTCACAGTCCTTACCCTTCTGATGCAACTCTGTGATGAATCTGTCCACTGATATGCCCGTTGACATCGTATGCGACCAGAACTGATGCCGTTCGAAAACAACATTCTTCCGTGGGCTGCAGTAGTCTTTGAATGCCTTTAGTACATCTGCCACTGTCACGCTGTTTCCAGCTGGGGTAATGGTGAGCGTATTGTATACTTCCAGCGCCTCCTCGTCCACAGTGTGTAGTAGGATGGCTATCTTGACATCGTCAGTTTTGTCTACCGCCCCTGAAGCAGTCAAGTATAGCAGAAACTGTTGTTCCCATCTGTGCCAATTTTCAGCCAGGTTACCAGTTACTATTGGAGACAGGTGCTTGAACTGCTCCATGTTCAGGATTTAGCACGTGTTCACTGCAAGCTAATCTTCGGTTATCTTACTTGCGATGGCTACCGTCCTTGGCTCACTCCGCAACTCTGTCTTCTGACACCATGTTGTGCTTCTCTCGGGCAGTATCCTATCGTACTGCTTGCCTGGGTCTCCCTTAACTGCACTGTTACAAAACACACGGAGGCAAGGTACGATTTTCTACTCTGGCGCAAATGCCATGCTTTTACTTCAATACACTGTGCTGAACAGACCCTTACAATCACACACCGAACCCCAAGCCCCAACAATGACAGACCTGAACAGTCGAACAATCGGGGAGAGAACAGGTAAACAAACAGAAAGCCAGGAAGCCAATCGACGCGAAACCGTAACAGTTATAAAATTGAACTGATTTATCTAAAAGCTGTCAGACAACAGCCTGTAATCAGGAACTACTTCATGTAATGCCACCTTTACTGTTTACATTCCCAGTTTGCATATGCACAATTGCACATTCATTGCCGACTGTTGCACATATTGATTTGATTTGATTTGATTTATTCTTTCAAACATGTAACGACAGTCAATATGTCAACACACATAATTTCACACATATCCACAAATGCATTATCAATTTGCTTATACCTAGTACATGCTTGAACGGAGTAGGAAGAAGTTAGATTTATCTAGTCCTACCCCATAACATCATCTTACCATCATTGGTTTGCAAGCAGTATTACTACATAGATAATTTTGTTCTACACCACGCTAGTGATATACTAAAAAATATTACAGACTGTTAACATTCTTACATAATTACATACTTTGATAATTATCTTCTACATCACACAAGTAGAAATATTACATAGTGTTAACATTCTTACACCACACCCACAATGTTACACCTGATTAATCGTTAAACCTGTTCTTGCATATATCTTGATTGACACATACCTTTATATTTATATTTAAACTCATCAATTCTATTACTATTTTTTATGTCTACACTTAAATTATTCCATAGTTTTACCCCACTTATGGAAACCTAATCTTTTTTTGGTTGTACGTATAGCATGAATTTTAAAATTTAACTGACCCCTTAAATTATATCCCCCTTCCCTTTCATTAAATGGTTTTTGAATTCCACCAGGTAATAAATTGTTCCTGGCTTTATACATAAACACAGCAGTCTTGTGTCCCACTAAATCAAAAAATTTTAACAATTTAGACTGTATGAAAGCTACATTGGTGTGATCCCTATATCCCATCTTATGCACAATTCTTATCGCTCTTTTTTGTAATATATACAATGGTTGAAGTGAAAGGTAAACATTAACAATACAAAATTTTATCAAACATGCATGCTCATTGATCAATTGTGTATGTCTAATATGAATTACCCACCCAAGTCCATGGCTGGTGGTGGCTTAGGCTCCTCACATGGTGAAGGCCAGGACTGAGGCCTTCACACAGACTGTTAACATTCTTACATAATTACATACTTTGATAATTATCTTCTACATCACACAAGTAGAAATATTACATAGTGTTAACATTCTTACACCACACCCACAATGTTACACCTGATTAATCGTTAAACCTGTTCTTGCATATATCTTGATTGACACATACCTTTATATTTATGTTTAAACTCATCAATTCTCTTACTGTTTTTTATGTCCACACTTAAATTATTCCATAGTTTTACCCCACTTATGGAAATACAGAATCTTTTTTTGGTTGTACGTATAGCATGAATTTTATAATTTAACTGACCCCAAAAATTGTATCCCCCTTCCCTTTCATTAAATAGTTTTTGAATTCCACCAGGTAATAAATTGTTCCTGGCTTTATACATAAACACAGCAGTCTTATATCCCACTAAATCAAAACATTTTAACAATTTAGACTGTATGAAAGCTACATTGGTGTGATCCCTATACCCCATCTTATGCACAATTCTTATCGCTCTTTTTTGTAATATATACAATGGTTGAAGTGAGCTTTTGTATGTATTTCCACAGTTTTCAACGCCATACTCTAAGTATGGTAAAATCAATGAAGAATACAAAATACGTAGTGCTTTCCCGTCCAAAATATATCTAACCCTTGCCAATATCGATATATTTTTTGCTATTTTGTGCTGAA
>NW_018128066.1:3142385-3147977 GCF_001952655.1 Monopterus albus | reverse complement strand
AAATTAGAGCAACAGTGCAGCAGTGAAGTAGCAAGGCTGCAGTAAAATGAGACCAGCCCATGGCTACATCTGTTTATTCAGCCTGCTGTCTATGAATAGATGTCCAACTGTCAGTTGGCTGCCTCAAGACTAGAAGCCAATCTAATGTGATGATGACTAGATTATCTCTTTTCCACACCATAATAACGATGACAGTATTGGTCACAGTGTTTGACTGACAACTGATCTATGGGAAGTGCAGTGCAGAAACACAACAGCAATATGAGATTTACATCAGAGATAGATTAAAAAAAGGCTAAAAACAAAGAAAAGAAAAGAAAAGTAGGATGTGATTAAAAACCAGGCAGTAAAATATTTTCTATGCTCCACCCTTCCAAGTTACCATTACTATGCCTGTTTTAACATACAGTATGTAGTTTGTAATTATACAAGTGCCAGAAATACCATGCAAAATTCCCACAGATAGAGTACTTTATTATTTCCCGCATGGGGAAATTAAATTGTTACAGCAGCCACTATACAAATTAATAGAAACAACAAGACACAATGAGTTATACAAAGTATAACTAGATAATAAAAAGAAAAACTAAATAGAGTAAAAGATTTTAAAAATGACCTCCGTACTGTCCTGCCCATATAAACTATATAATATTGTACACTGTACATTAGAGCAGTCGGGTCGGTAGATAATATGAAGTTTTTATATTGAGTTACATTTTTCATGGATATCAGAATGTTTGAAAATTAGTCAGAATAAATGCACGTGGACAAATGTATGGTAATATGTTATCAGAGGAGGAAGAGAGTCATTGTACAGGGTGATGGTGGTCAGTCAGAAAGACTTCCTGTACCGTTCTGTGTCAGTCTCTGAAACTGCTCTCCTGATTGACCAGGAGGCTGTGGAGGGGATGCGAGTTGTTCTCCATGATGTTTAACAGTTTTAAGCATTATCCTCTCCAACAGGCTCCAGAGATGTCCCCAGCACAGAGCCAGCCTTCCTGATTAGTTTGTTCAGTTTGCTGGTGTCACTGGCTCTGATGCCACTGCCCCAGCAGATAGCAACAAAGAAAACTGTGCTGACAACACCAGTGGTAGAAGATCTGCAGCGTATTACTGCACACATTAAAACACCCGAGCTTCCTCTGGAAGTAGATTCTGCTCTCTTCCGGTAGACAGCCATTTCCAGTCTAGTCTGTTGCTGAAGTGGATTCTTAGGTATCTGTAGCTCTCCACCTCCTCCTCCTCTTCTTTGAGAATGGAAATTGTATTTTAGCTAGTCCTCCTTAACTTCACAACTATCTCCTCCTCCTCCTTTAAATTGAAAAGTCTGTGAAAGCATCATGAATATCCACTGGATGGCAGCTTTCTGCAAGAGAAAAAGATTTGTGGATGATCCATAACTGATGAGGTTTTCCGAATAAAATGTTAACACAAGACTGACTACAGTTGCTACAGCAAAATAAAGAGTAGTGTAGAGCTGCTATTGTCACTCTAAACCCTGCTGGCTCCCACAGTGGATGTTCCCATTTTGAAGAGGTACTGTTTTAGGGTAACTGACATAATAATATAGCCACAGCTAATGAAATACTTTTCATCTATAGAAAGAGCACCAGGTTGCTACTAGGTATAAGGCTAAGCTATTACCCAAGCAGGCTAATGTTTGCAGCCTACATCACAACTGATAAATACATTTTTCATGCACTTCCTTACACTTTGTCTTGTGTTAGATACTACTCCACATTTTTAAATACTATGTATAGCCCTTACTAGTTTTCCATGCACACTACTTTAGCATGCCAAGACATCCAAAGCAGACAGATGTGCTGAGGCAATAGGTATAGATGCAAAGGTTCCATTACAATTAGAAAATCATTGATTTGCAAATATAGTACATTTTTATTAATATGCATCAACTTTTGGATATTATGTATTGTGGTACTAACAATGACAACCCAGAGCAACTTACTACAGTGCACATCTCTCTACCACAAAGCCAGGCATCACAGAAAATACAACATGCAGTCACACCTGAGATCAGTAGTACTGAGGTAAAAAAGAAGCCAAATACTGTAAAGCAGTTTATTAAACAAGTCAGATTTAAAAAGCTAAAATTCCTGACGGGCATATAAGGAGAGGAAGCAGTGCATTCAAGCTGAAATCAAGGCATGTAAGCAACAGTGCAGTCTAGAGTATAGCTTATCATTGCTTGTGATCCATGGCGCCATAGCCAAAGCACCTGTGTGTACGTTGCCCAAAACAACCTCCTCTGGAGTAGCTGGGTGGATCATTAGCCAGCTTCAAGGAAACATCCTACTGTTAACTTTCTGTATCTGGGGTCACACTGCTGTTTGCTTTTGCTCTTGCTCATTTCTAAGTCTAATCTGCTTTCCTCCAGACCTCCAGACATTTATCAACTTTCAGCTGTCAGTATGCTGTCTTGTTTTTCTTTTGTTATCTTAAAGCATGTTGAGTTGGTAGAACAGTGCTGTACAGACTGTACATCTGACTTGCAGGTTTCTTTTGTAAGTGCAATGCTCTGCTTTTTCAGCTTTTTTGTATCTGTACAGCAGCAGATTGACAGTGACCAGCAGTACCCAAAGAAATAGTGGGTAATGTATAGAGGTTTTGTTCTTATTAACAGTTACTATAATTATAGTGTAAAGAAGGTGAGCCTGGGTTACCCAGAACATTGACCCCTTGTGGTTTAGTTTGTTGAGCATTAGGTGCATCTGCAGTGGCATGCAATATAGGAGTTCATATAGGTTCATATAGGAGTTCATGCCACATGTCTGTGGCATGAACTCCACTGTGCTAAGTATAGTGTAGTTTTCATAGTCCACAACAGAATATGTTGATCCAACACATTTATTAAAGTGCATGTGCTGTATAGTTAGATACTTTATCATACTACACTGTGGAATATTCTAATGTGACTGATTGTTTTTAAAAAGCTTGGCTATTGCCATATAAACATGCTATTGTAAAAATGACGTGTCAGGCATGTTACCTGAAAAGTTGTCATGTAAATTGTCCATGTGATCCTTACTGAAGAAAATATGTTGCATTTTTCAAAATAAAAAGTACTAAAGTGAAAATTGTCATCTTGGTTGCAGTCATCTAAATTTCTTTCTTGCAAAAGTAGCATAACATTGTTTTTTATCTTAGAAATATTCATTGGTAAAGAACAAAGGGTCTTGTTGCCTAATGAAGATCCTATAATCCAAACACAAATTAGAGCATTTGATAACACCATGATGAATTTATTGACCTTTAGATGGGTTGTTTTGCCTACACAATGAAACAAGAGAATTTTTTTTTTTTTGATGTGCAGTGCATTTTTCTTCATGAGGCACAAATGAAATCAAAATAAAAATTGAGTGACTAAAACAGATTTTTTTTAATCCACTATGTCTTTTTTTTAATTTAAGAATTTATTGGTGTATTGCAGTCAGATTGCATGGGTACTAAATAATATTCATTAATAAGATGAATAGGTTTTCTGCATCAATTAAAGAAAAAGTGAGTTCATACTAGATTGATGTTGTGTCTCTTCCCTATAGCACTTTGAGCTAGTCACGGTAAGCTGTCATGTGGAGAATGTGAAAGGGCTCTGCTTTAACTACAGTATCAGATCCTGTAAGCACCTGAATATAAGTGAGACCAGCATAGTAGACTTTTCCATACATTATTCATGCTTTTTGCAATATCTTTTTGACCTCTTTCAAGGACATTTGAATGGACACTCATCTTTGGACAAAATTGACCAGTCACAGCCTCCAAATGTGACATATGTAAAATGGCAAATAATGTAGTTCTGTGCTATACACTGTTGTGGAATGTAATGTGTGCTCAGAAGAGCCTCATGATACCTGTCTGCTGCTAATACAGCCTGAGAGTGACCGTCTGAAATACTACTTTTATTTTTGCCCTCCTCACATTTGAATACCATGATCCAGCCATTCATTGTTTTCCCTCTTGTTTGTTGGCAAAAAAATAAATTTCTTCTAAAAAATGATAAAACATGCATCTGTGTTGACTCTCATCCAGTATGTACTGAACTTGTTTGTTTCCCTTGAGCAGTCATTATATTGCAGATTTTTATTTACAATGTTAATTAGTTGTTTATTGTTAAAGAATATTGCTAATTAGGTTGACAGTGTTACCAGTAATGTTGTTTTTCCTTCAGCTGAAGATCGTTATTGGTCTGCGTACCGTCTGTTCATTCAATTATTTTATTTACTCTGGAAAAGATAGAAATGGAAAACTGATCAGAATTTAATGTTGTTGATTTCTGTCTTTCACTCACTGTGCACATGTACAAGTCACAAGCAAATCTCAAGTCTTAAGCAAGTCCTTACTGTGATGAGAATCAAGCAAGTGGAGTTCCTACTATACTGTAAGTCAAGCAACTCACAAGTCAAGTCATACAAAATTCTGATGATGTGACAGTGTTATGATAATATCATGTATTTACAGTAAGTGAAGCATTCACAAACCTCCTCTGATGATTAACTGTGCATTCGTAGGCAATAAACTAACCTGCATTTTTCATAAATTTTAAATACACTGACAATCCAATGTGCATAGTCTAAATTTATAATGGAATTCAGAGAGAAGGGAGACTTATGGAACACAATAAATGGGAAAATCACCTTTCCACCTAACTTCAAACTGGGGCTTCACTAGACGTGAGCCGTGCATTTGTGCAACTTGTTTGAGCCATTCAGTCCACACTGACTCCAACCTCCATGCAGCATCTCTCATCAGAACAGCTGTTTGTCAGCAGTAGGACAACATGGTTTTCACCAGGCTGACTGGCAGCAGAAACGTACTGGACAAAAATAGTTTTCATGCAGGCTCATCAGCAAGAAATCAGATGTGTTTATATGTATGGATTTATTAAGTTTATTAATTTCTCCATCTTGCAGCAAATAATGGAGGGAAGGGAGCCTGATTCATCAAAAGAGATTCAAGTAAAAAGTTTCCAACACATAAACAGGCTAACAGGTGATCTACCTGATTTAAGCAGCTGCCTTACACTTACACAAATGCATCAAAAGTTAAAAATAAAATCAAAGCATAATAAAAGGATCCAGCCTGTCTCTCTGAGTCATTGTGGATCTACACATTTAATAGATTGACCAGCCAATAAGTTAGCTAATGCACACATTTACATACTTTTTTTTTCTGTGTAAAATTAGTAGTGACAGTCAGATGTTGTGGTGATTATGTCCTTGACTTTTGCCCATCAAACTTTTCGTACCACTATTCTGTTCTTACTACTGTCATGGATAACATAATACTGTACTTGAATCCAAGCTGAATTATTTTTGGACTACATCCCTCCATGACAGCTGCATCCTGCGAACTATGCTACCCTCTGCTGGTATGCCAACATGTGGCATACCAGAATCCGAATCAGAGTCACCTTTATTGGCCGGGTGTGTTGGACAGATTAGGAATTTGACTCTGGCACAGCAGCTCTCAATGTGTACGTACATATCAATAAGGAAAGGAATGTGCATTAGGAAGAGATAAAAAATGAGAGTGTAGTACTTATAGACATCTGTACATACAGTATATGTACATATA
>NW_018128066.1:3142018-3142252 GCF_001952655.1 Monopterus albus | reverse complement strand
TAAAATAAAAAAAATTTCCCCACTCGCCCCCCACTTTGGGGTGGTCTTGTATTCCTTCCTTCAAGCTTGGGTCCTCTACCAGAGGCCTGGGAGCTTGAGGGTCCTGCACAGTATCTTAGCTGTTCCTAGCACTGTCGTGGGTTAGGTGTTAATCAGAGTGACACCCCGGGAAAGAAACTGCCCTTGGTGCCTGGTTGTCTTGGCGCCCCGTGACCTGTAGCGCTGTCCAGAGGG
>NW_018128066.1:3128141-3141398 GCF_001952655.1 Monopterus albus | reverse complement strand
GGGGAGAGGCAGCGCCCGCCGAGCGGCCCTGACACTCCTTTTGACCTGTGAGGTGTACAGGTCCTCCATGGAGGGGGGGTAAGGTGTGGGCTCTTCCTCAGGTCCACTGTTTTGAGCATGTTCAGCTCTAGGTTGTTGCGACTACACCATAGGACCAGCTGCTCAACCTCCCATCTGTAGGCTGACTCGTCACCATCTCGGATGAGACCAATGACCGTTATCTCATCTGCAAACTTTAGGAGCTTGACAGAGGGGTCCTTCGCGATGATGGTGTTAAATACCGAGCTGAAGTCCACAAAGAGGGGTCATTGATCGAAAGCTTGTTCCTCAGCTTTTCAGAATACCTTCTCTTTGCTGCCCTGATCTCCCTTGTCAGTGTGTTTCTGACTCAGCTATACAGAATCCTGCCCCCACTTCTGTAGGCCTCCTCTTTGGCACAACAAAGCTGCTTGAGTCTTACTGTGAACCAGGGCTTGTTGTTGTTGTATGTACGGAAGGACTTGGTGGGCATGCACATATCCTCACAAAAGCTGATGTAAGATGTCACAGTGTCAGTGAGTTCATCCAGGTCTGTAGCTGCAGCCTCAAATACACTCCAGTCTGTACAATCAAAGCAGGCCTGTAGCTCTGACTTAGCTTGTTCAGTCCAGCTATTCAATGTTTTGAGCACAGGCTTCACAACTTTAAGTTTCTGCCTGTAGGTTGGAATAAAGTGGACCATACAGTGATCAGAGAGACTGAGGGCTGCACAGGGGACAGAGCGATAAGCATCTTTAATTGCTGTGTGGCAGTGGTCCAGTGTGATTTTGTCCCTGGTGGAACAGGTGATGTGCTGTCTGTATTTTGGCAATTCTTGGGTGAGGTTTGCTCTGTTAAAGTCCCCTAGAACAATGAGTGAGGAGTTGGGATGTTCTAGCTCCACGCTAGTTACCTATTCAGCCAGGAGCTGTGGTGTGTTAGTGTGGGCTTTCGGTTTTAACCCTTGTGTGGTCTTCGGGTCCATGGGACCCATTTTCATTTTTCATTTGAAGAAAAATTATACGATTGATTTTTTTCAAGCTCAGACTCATTGGCCTTGGCTCACTTTCTGTGAAGAACATACAGTATATCACAACACATTTTTTGTGACCACACAACCACACACTGCACCCCCCCACACACACACACATTTATATTACATACAGGGTGTTTGAGGTTTGAGTCCACTACACCTGGGGATAATAAAACTGTGGTTGCAACAATTTTGCATAGTTCAAGCATTTGCTCTGCTCTCTACCTCACAACACCATGCAAACTGACACACATTTTCCCCACTGTCTTTTGGCCATAGCAGCTTTGTATAAGTCAAGCACTCACTCTGTCTGCTCTCACATTCACCTTTAGCATTTTTATTGTGGTCACAGCAGTGCTGGATAGTTCAACCATTTACATCTGTTACCCATGTGCAGGACATAAAGTATTCTTTTGAACTTCTGATGCAAGATTCCATCCTGAACATTATTCTGGGGAATCCACAGAATCCCTGTGGGCTGCAGAAACTGGCAGAGAAATCTTCCATGCAACAATGCCTCTGAAAAGCTTCCACATCATTTCCAGGATTATCCGCTTTCATAACCGAGACAACAGACCAGCTTGACAGCGGCGAGACAAGCTAGGTGCCATCAGGATGGTGTGGGACAAGTGGGTGCACCGCCTCCCCCTGTTTTGCAACCCTGGGCCTAATGTCACCTTTGATGAGCAGCTGATGCCATTTAGGGACCGCTGCCGCTTTATGCAGTATATTCCATCCAAACCAGCAAAATACGGTATAAAGATCTGGGCTGCCTGTGATGCCACTACCTCATATGCTTGGAACTTGCAAGTCTACACAGGAAAGCCTGCTACAGGAGCCCCTAGGAAAAATCAAGCTAAGAGAGCTGTCCTGGACCTGACTCACCAACTTGGTTGACACAACATCAGATGCAACAATTATTTTACCTCACATAAGGCTGGGACAGCAGCTCCTAAAGAGGAAGCTGACCATGGTGGGAACAATTCGGAAAAACAAGCTGAGCTCCCATCCAAACTATTGATTACAAAGACCAACAACAACTCACACCAAACCACCTTTCTCCAACTTTTGTGAACAAAGAATGCTGTGTGGACATTCTGATAGGCAGTGCAGCTGCAATTTATTGGACCTGGACGAAGCTACAGAGGACATGTAACACAGACTTAGAGACTCTTTTTATCAATTGCAAACCTTTTTATTCTCCTTGTGAATTTTTGAGTTTCATTCTGAGTGGTGTGTATTTAAAAACAGAGTTGCTTGTGCATAAAAGTAGTAAGATCCCAGAATAATAACTAGAGAAATGCATTTTCTGAAGAAAATGCATATGGATGCTGAGTGCTGAAGGATCACCCTGAAAATGCTGAACATTTTGACACCTGTATGGTTTTGATAGCTGAAAGTATGCTGAAGTAGAATTTTCCCATTCATTTGAATGGGGCAAGATTTTCAAAATAAAGCTAAATATTTCAAAAGTATGAAGTTTACAAAAGTCCTGAATAGTAGCATGAATATCCTTGAAGAGCTGAACATTTTAATAGCTGAAAGTATGCTGAAGTTGAATTTCCCATTCATGGGATGGGGCAAGATTTTCAGAATAAAGCTAAATATTTCAAAAGTATGAAGTTTACAAAAGTCCTGAATAGTAGCATGAATATCCTTGAAGAGCTGAACATTTTAATAGCTGAAAGTATGCTGAAGTTGAATTTCCCATTCATGGGATGGGGCAAGATTTTCAGAATAAAGCTAAATATTTCAAAAGTATGAAGTTTACAAAAGTCCTGAATAGTAGCATGAATATCCTTGAAGAGCTGAACATTTTAATAGCTGAAAGTATGCTGAAGTTGAATTTCCCATTCATGGGATGGGGCAAGATTTTCAGAATAAAGCTAAATATTTCAAAAGTATGAAGTTTACAAAAGTCCTGAATAGTAGCATGAATATCCTTGAAGAGCTGAACATTTTAATAGCTGAAAGTATGCTGAAGTTGAATTTCCCATTCATGGGATGGGGCAAGATTTTCAGAATAAAGCTAAATATTTCAAAAGTATGAAGTTTACAAAAGTCCTGAATAGTAGCATGAATATCCTTGAAGAGCTGAACATTTTAATAGCTGAAAGTATGCTGAAGTTGAATTTCCCATTCATGGGATGGGGCAAGATTTTCAGAATAAAGCTAAATATTTCAAAAGTATGAAGTTTACAAAAGTCCTGAATAGTAGCATGAATATCCTTGAAGAGCTGAACATTTTAATAGCTGAAAGTATGCTGAAGTTGAATTTCCCATTCATGGGATGGGGCAAGATTTTCAGAATAAAGCTAAATATTTCAAAAGTATGAAGTTTACAAAAGTCCTGAATAGTAGCATGAATATCCTTGAAGAGCTGAACATTTTAATAGCTGAAAGTATGCTGAAGTTGAATTTCCCATTCATGGGATGGGGCAAGATTTTCAGAATAAAGCTAAATATTTCAAAAGTATGAAGTTTACAAAAGTCCTGAATAGTAGCATGAATATCCTTGAAGAGCTGAACATTTTAATAGCTGAACATATGCATAAGCAAAAATTTCCCCATTCATTTGAATGGGGCAAGATTTTCAAAATAAAGCTAAATATTTCAAGAGTATGAAGTTTACAAAAGTTCTGAATAGAAGCATGAATGTCCTTGAAGAGCTGAACATTTTGATAGCTTAAATTATGCTGAAGTGGAATTTTCCCATTCATTTGAATGGGGCAAGATTTTCAAAATAAAGCTAAATATTTTCAAAAGTATGAAGTTTAGAAAACTTCTAAAGAAAAGCATGACTGTCCTTGAAAAGCTGAACATTTTAATAGCTGACAGTATGCAGAAGTAAAAATTTCCCCATTTGACAATTTGATTCCATCTGGTTATACGGTATTGTTTCTGTGATTATTATATTACTGTTTCTATTGAATAGCTGATTAACCAGACCAATGTGGAGTGGAAGAGAGGAAAGGCTGTTTATGTAACTTTCTGCTTTAATAATACTAGTGTCACTGCTTCTGTTACTCGTGCACTATTTCCAGTTACTTGAAAGTATCTCAGAGTAGTCGATCAGTCTTGTTGTTGTTGTTGTTGATTACAGTGTATGTTTATTGTGTTTCAAGGCATTTGGATGGTGTGGTGTTCGACTGTGGCTGTGATATCCGTTGGATCCAGCTGTGGCAGCAGAGAGGAGAGGCCGGACTCCACACGCAGCAGCTGTACTGCAGGAATGGAGCTTCCAAGATACGACTGCACAATATGTACATCCACAACTGTGGTAAGAGGAGGGGAGAAGGAGGAGGAGACAGGGAAGGGTATGGTTGCATTTAAAAAAGAGGAACAAAATAGAAGGGAACCACAACAGAAGAAAGAAGAAGAACCACAACAACTGCAGAAAGGTGGGTGGTGAAACGTAGAATGTGGACAAGGAGACTGAAAAAGTTGGAGAAGGAATAAAAGAGTTAAAGGTAAAATAGAGGAAAGAGAAGAGGATCATGAGCTGAGCTGAGGCAGGAAGAGGAGGAAGTGTGACAGAGTTCAGAGGGTGAATCTGATGTGGGGAGTTGTGTTGATTCTGACAGAGGCTGTAGACTCTGTACTATTATCTCCTGGTGATGACTCATCCCTGTGACATCTAGTATGTGTGGGTGTTTGTTGATATGCATTCAATTGTTTCCTTTGTACTAATTTTATTTCATTAATTAAAAGTGAGTAATTGATTTGGTGTGAAAACATGTAGACAAAAGCAGTTACATAAGTATATTAACATGGACATATGCTGGCCGTGTGTGTGTGTTTTTCAGACTTACCAGAGATCAGTGTGAGCCATAGTAGTGTTTTGGTCATGGAGGGCGACAATGTGACGGTGAGCTGCAATGGATCCGGATCACCGCTGCCTGAAGTAGACTGGACTGTCAGCGGCTTGCACTCCATCAACACACACTTGGTCAGACACACAAACGTTAAAATAAGAGGCAATTCATGCTTTGCTTGTCCATTACAAAATGACACAATGACACAAAAATATCAAGTGTATTAGATATGATTCCAAGATACTTAAACTAGCTGTGGACCATTAGTGGTCACCATTGGTTCTCTTTGAGTCCTCTGGTGTCATTAAAGGTGTATTTCCACTGGAATGTTCCTGGTACTTTCCTTTCACAGGAACTACAGTACAAAAATTGTCCTGGGGTGATTTGTGATTTGGATTTCCACAGAAGGACCAAAGCTCTAAACAAGCCTGCTGATGTATTAAAAGCACCACAGTCTGCATGTAAAATGCTGCATGGTATTTGACCAGCGAGGGACGTTCAGGACTGAAGGCCTCATACCAATAGTTCTTGGGCCTTCAAAAAGTACTACCCCCCTACTGGGGACTTTTTTCAAGGGTGGAACTATGCCCCAGAACAAAATTTTGATGCTGGTTCCTTCAGTGGAAACAGGGCAGGCGATGTACAGTCACAGCCAAAAATATCGAATTTGTCAGATAACACACAGTTTTCTGGAAGAAATAGTGCATAATCTGACAGAAATGCAGGGATGCCAATATTTTTGGCCATGAGTGTATGTGTGTTCTTGAATTGTTCAGCTCTTATTTTTGTTTTACATTGCCCTCTATAGCATTTACCAAACTGCCAAAATCTGTCATGAAGTGGATGTCTCTAGTTGTAATGCAAATGCATTCAAAATATTTCATACATTTTTAAGTGCGTTTATTTTATTTTATGGCATACCTCATCAAGTCTTTGAAAACTTGAATCATGATAATTATACAAACTATATACTATTACAATGGTTTCTCATCAACATGTGTGTTCTCATCTGAAAATATAAATAAGCTATATACTCTTAAGTACATACATATGTTATATAAACATATATAAAAGTTGGTTAATATATGGGTACTCAATTTAAAACCTCAGAATTCAGCTACCTGTGAATAAGCCTGCACTTTTGCAGGTTTGGGCCAAAGGACTTAATTCTAGTGTATGACAGCATTTCCAGATGAATGTTAAACCAGTTTCAAAGAACTAAAAAAAACTCCAAAAATGTTAAGTCAACAACAATCAAATAAAGTGAATGTATTTATTCACAAATGGAGAACGGGGCCTTGACCTAACCAGCTTTGAAGTTATCAAATTAGCTTCACAGCATAGGTCACCTTGTTGATCTCTGCCTGTGTTTAAGATCAGTTTTGTGTGCTTTGTGAGAGGACTGACTTGAACCTACTGCAAGCTGGCTTACCTACTAATCATGCTCCCTGAGACAGGCCCCAGGGACGTCACAGCCGTAATAGCAGAGCTAAACAGCAAGAAGGGGGAACAGCAGTTTTTGACATTGCTGTGTGGATGTATTTGTCATCTGTGTCTTTAATTCTTGTAGTGACTTTTCAGATGTGAGATACCTCTGCCTCCAGCTTGATGTTTTAGGGTAGACTGATATTATAGGTCATCAGGATCAGTGAAGTGGTGAGGAACAGGCCAGGTGAAGGCAAGAAAAGAAACATAAGCATTGTGTTTGGCTGCCTACAGTTGTAAAGTTGTTAGTCTTTGCATTATTGCTGCAATTCTAGCCTTGAGAGAATAGACCAGACTAAATCAGTTAAGTAATTAAGTAGTGTGTACTCACTCCTTTACTTTGTTCTGTTTCTTACCACGGGACTCTAACCAATTAATAATTAACTTTAGCGTTAATTAAATAATGAAAGATTTAAACCCCACTAATATTATGGTAGGACCTATGTACTGTACAGTATATCTTCATGTACCCAAGTATTTCTCTTACTGTTTTTAACTTTCTGTCTATAGTCCAATGTGTACTGGCCGAACATCCACTCTATCAACCTGACACTTTTCAACATCAGCGGAGATGACAACAACTTCCAGCTGACCTGCATTGCAGAAAATGTAGTGGGAATGACTAACTCTTCCATTCAGCTCAACGTGCAGTGTGAGTTGGATTTTTATGGTGTATTGATAAAATCTTTGGGAAAATACTATCCAGTCACTGTAGAGGTGAGAGGAAAGCTGCATTTAAGCTCATAGTGGACACAGTAACTCATGGCTAGTGACAAACATTTCAAACCCACAGGCTCGCCTTCACTTCCTGCTTCTGCTTTGTGTAGCATGTTGCTTGACTTTGCATATTGTTTAGAAAACACTAGTCTCCTTAAACTGTGTAAAGCCTTAAGATACAGAGTTAAGATACAGGTATGTTGACATGAAATATTTGCTTATTCTGATTTTGTAAAATTACTCTAATAATTTGCAGAATTTCCTATGTTTGATATCATCAAAGATAATGGTGGGAAATTAGGAATCTTAAATGCATTTTGGGGAAAAAAAACTGAACCCAGTGGCTTGGCTTGGCTCAAGGTGCATACATAGGGTACTGTAGAGAAATATCACCAGGACAAAAGTAACAGTCATTGTTTGGTTGATACACAGTAGAATAATTGACTTGTTATACCTGAATTACAACACTTGTATTGCAGTATGTCAGTTTGTTTGCTGCATTTTAAAGATTTATTTACTGCAAATAAATTACCATAATAGGGTTATTAGTATGTTTTGTATGTAAAGATTACTGTGGCATTGTGTTGCCACAATATTTCACTGTTCCCTTTAAGACCAATATGGTTTAACTCACAGATTCTGCAGTGCTTTGTGCTAAATTCTAACTTCAGCATGCTAAAATGGCCATACTGACGATGCTGATGTTAAGCAAGCGTAATGTTTGCCATGTTTGGCATCTTAGTTGAGTGTGTTAGCATGCTAATATTTGTTAATTAGAACTAAACACAAACTGTGGTTGATGGAAGTGCCATTAACTTAGGAACTAAACCAAAGTACTGTAGCTATCAGAGTGATTGAAATTTTGACCTGATGATGATGCAAGGTTATTACAGCTCAAGGAGCACATGAAAGTCTGTATCATGTTTTATGGTAATCCATTCAACAACTGGCAAGACATTTCACTAAATACCAAAAAATTTCAGCCTCATGGTGGCAGTACAGAAAATGTCAGATAACCTATTTCTGTCTGGATCAAAGTAATGAACTGAAAGATTGATATTTCCTCGCTCATTAGTGGCATGGCTACTGATGTTTATCTCATGCTGTTCCCTCATGATTAAATATGAACTGTTGACCTAGGGTTGGCAGATAATGATGAATCCAGAGATAATTATTACCAAATTTTGTATGTCCCCTTAGTGGTAAAGAGCACTTTAGTGTCTTTCAGCTCATTTTGTTTTACTGGCCTGCAGCAAATGAGTGACAGACAAAGTTTGTGACTAGCTTGGGAAGCATTTAGCAGGCAAAGAGCAACATTACACTAGATCAAGATATGACATGAATTGCTAATAAACTTATATGGAGATATGGTTAGTTGATGTTATAGCTTAAGGTCACCACTGCTGTTAGTTTAACTGAACACAGTCAGGCAGACAAAAAAGAGCAGTAAGTCAAGAAGCCGACTGTGCTCTGTATATATTTAGAATATAGCTTTACAGTGTGACTGCTTGGAACCAAGATCATTGACTGTTTTTCTTTTGCATAAGATGGTTTTCATGGCAGTTTTGATGGACTTATGCTGGCGACTGAAATTATATCTTGCATTAATGATGCTGACAGTCTAGGATGATAATTTACAACAGGAAAAAAAAAATCTTCTTTCTCAAGCAGAACAGACAAATTATGCAGGTACATTTAGAAAGCAATGGGGTGTTGCACAGTTACAAACCAAATGAAATTGATGTAGCCAATTAGAAAGAATATAGCCTCCAGCCTACATGAAAGCTTAGCCTTGATCTGAGAGGAAAGAAAATAAAAAAAATAAGTAAACCCACAACACTTATAAAGCCATGATTTGATAACGATTACATTGTTCCTATAATGAATTACACACAATGAACTACAGTATAAACGTCAGCAAACTGGGCCTGGGAAGATTTGGGACAGGCTGTATTCAAAGTCAATATTTATCAAAGGTGACATTTTTCCTTTTGTAGCAAGCTGGCTGTTGTAATACACAGTCTATTGTGGTTGTTTGCAGTGTATCCCATTACAGAACAGAGAGTTGTCACCATGCATATCAACAATTCAAACACTCCCTACTGGAGCGGTTCGGCTGTGGACCATGCTAGATTGACTGTGCAACATCTAGCATTCAGGGTTTACTCCACTGACATTCTTTGCTGGTGCAAATTAACTTATTAATTTTTCACCACATGCTCTGATGGTAATTACATTTCCTTTCCTGTGCAGCCTATTGTCTCTGGAAATGTTATAAAATAGCTGCTCTGATTAGAGAGTAATCTGATTGACAGCAAAATTGCCAGCCATCAAATAACATTCTTTGCATTCAAAGATGACTTCCCTATTTTGGCAAAATGGTAATTAACCACAATGCAAATTGTGCAGACCCATTGTTCTGCTGCTGTCTGGAACAGAAGCAGCTCTACAACATTGTGGACTCACATACCATACCATGTTTTTCCCTTATCCTATAGGCATGGTGTGGGTCTCAATTATGGAAACACCACTAGCTACTGTAATACCTGGGTTAGTAGTTCTGTTCTAATTAGGTTATTTTACCCGCGCTGAGACTATATCTGTAAACTAACTGTGCTGCGTCTCACTGGTTAAAATCTTAATCACAATGTGGCAATATCTATCCCATGAAAACAGTTCTCCCTCATCTGTCACCACAAGCCATGATGTCCTATCTGTAGTCTAGCTGGAACATGGCATTTGAAATATGCTACCGGTGTTACCACTAGATAACACTGTACAACTAGCCTTGTACTCAATGTTCTCACTGATCAAAGGCATGTAGTTATCCGATTTTGTCATCTGTATGTTGTCATAGGCCAGTATGAGACTGGCCTGAAAGCCTTGCTGAGGAGAAAATAGATCAGTCCCTTACTGTTCATCAACAAGAGAATTTTGTTTTGTCCTCTTTTTTCCTCTCTATCTTTAGACTACACTGCTATATACCGCCCCCACTCCATGCCTATTTTCCTCTTGCCTCTTTCTTTTCTCTCATCTCTGTATTCTTTTTTTTGTGTGTGTATTTCTTCCTGTGCTCAAAATCACAGCTTTACCAACACATTCACACATAGATGTGCCTTAGCCTTTGGTTTGGTTGAATGACTTTATTGTCACTATTGTCTGCAAGAACAGTATCAGTGAAGCAATTAGAAACTGATGTCCAACATGTGCACGAATTACTCATGTGCGCTCTCCTCCCCTGTGCTGCGTTAACCCCCCACGGCAAGCGCAGTGCATACTGCATCCTATATGAAAATGGCTCCACCCTTTTATACCAACTCACCCAGCAGAGAGACAGCTGACTTGGCTACAAATCCCCTGCAGTCAACCTCCACAGGATGGACTTTAACTTTCCAGCCATGCTCCTATGCCTCCATGGCTAATTCTAAAAAAGAACTGGTACAATACTGTATGTTGTCTGAATATTTTGATTGATGAAGTGGGTGCAAATGTTAGATTACAAATTTCAGAAGGTTAAAAAATTTGTTTGTACAGTAACCCAATTCCAGTGCCAGAAAGGTCTGGGGGGGAGGGGGTTTCCAAAGTTTTTTTTTTATCTGACAGTTCTGATGAAGCATACTGGCAGTTGCTGTTTGATCAGTATTTTCCAAACATTATAAAATGGTCTAGTCTTGTATATATAGTAAGGAGTGGGGGGCAGGGTATTAAATATAGTCCCTTTTATGGGGAAATAGTTCCCTCCATATATCAATTAGGCCAACTTCTTCGAAAAGTACCTATATAGAAAAATTGTTTCATGGGGTTTTCTACTGGATGAGTCCAGGTTTGGTTGTAATTTTAAGTTTAAGTCTCCCCACATATCAAGAGGCCATTTGTTCCCATTACCATAATACCACATGGGCAATGGAAAAGTAGCCCGCCTCCAAAACAATCCACTTGCTCATTCATCTTGGTAGACTACTTTTCCATGGCCCACCCTGTATTAGTGATTTTCTGGAAAAAAAAACCCATCACTTCTTAGGGGTGCATATATGTTTAATAGAGTGACTGGATTCCCTTCTGTGTTCCCTTTTACTAGGATATATTTGCCCTCCTTATCTCCCATTTAAAATACCTTTTCAAAGTTTAACTTATTTGCAGTGAGGATTGCAACTCCTCTCCTGTCTCCTAATTTATATGACGAGAAAAACAAATTGGTGAAGCCCATTCACTTTATTTTTCCATGCTCTTTATCATTTACTGTAGGTGGATTTCTTGTAGATATACTGTTTGGTCAGGGAGCAAGGTAAAAGAACTAAAACCAAACCAGAGAAACTAACCAAGGAACTACTGACAGTTAAATCCCAAAACACAGAGGAGCAAACCCAAAGAAGCCAGGACAGGAAACCAACGTGAGACAAATAAAGAACTTAATGATACAGGCATACAGGGTGAGGTGAGTGGAGATAGCAAGTGCACGAACTGGCAGGGTGTGGTGAACAGAGAATGAACCAACAAGAGACTGAGGGAAAGAATGAGTATATGTGGGCAAGAGAACAGAGAAACAGAGCAACATGTGAAAACGATGAGTGGTGATTGTGCACTGGGACAAAGCTGGGGTAGGTGAGGTGATACAAGACAGGAAACTAACCAAAATAAAAGCACCAAACAGGAAGCAAGACCACAAACCATAACACTATATGGTCTTGTTCGTTCCTCATTTTAAGATAAGATTTTGTTGCGCATGATTGGGTTCAAAAGCTTACTGACATTAAAAAAGATAACATGTATTTTGTTATTGATTATGTGTATCTGCCTGTCACTATATCCTTGGGGTGTCAGAAATGAAACTTACCTGATGTACACCCTGGACAAACAAGACCAAAGAAATGCAAATAAAAGAAACAATAAAAAATGTGTCACTCCAAGGAAGGGATGACCCTGGGCTGAGTTAGAGAGAACATGTAACTGTGGGGGATAGTTTCTCCTGGCTTTAGGCTAAGGACCCTCACTACAGCATCCTTAAGAATAAATAAAAGAGGAGGATTTCCCATTACACAGTGAAAGAATAACTTTCCTTCATGTTCCTCCTGTTTATATATTCTCATCCACTCAGAGCAAAAGGAATGGATATAAACGATAAAACAAGGCAAACCAGGCATAATCCTCATTATAATGTGATTCACAGAGTGTTTATACCATTGTCTGTCTTTCCTGTTTTTAGTTGCCTCATCTGCTATCTGGTACAGCTGTGTCCTATCCTTCTAGAACACTCGTAGTATTGCAGGATGTGGGGTCTGGAAACTAAGATTTCTCTTCTTCAGCACCTATTTTGCTTTTCTGCAGAACCACTGGGAGGGTAGTCCTGGTTTAAGTATATTGGTGTCTCAATCAGAAACACTCACTTCTTTCCCCAAGCTTTGCGTAGAATCTTTGCTCTTATTTTGTAGCTGTAGAATCTGATTATTATAGATTGTTGCTTCTCTTCCTTATGCCTGGTGGGTCTCAGAGCAAGCAAGTGATGTGCTCTCCCTATGTTAAGCCCTGTAGTTGGGGGGATCTCCAGCATGGTCCGCAAAAGTTTTTCCACAAAATCCACCATAGATGACCACTCCGTTCCTTCAGGGACATTGTATTGTATTGTTTTATGTCTTTATAGAAGTCCCTTAACTCTTCCCAACTCTGGTTACACTTGCCTCTTCACTTCAGTGGGAGGTAGTTTTAGCTTCACCATGTGTGTGTATTTTCTTCATTTGCAGGCTCTTACAGCAGTGCTTTTCTTATTTCCATCCTTTTTTCCCATTATTTCCCCTTTTACATATTCCAGTTATAGTAAAAAGTGTAAAATGTAATTTAGTGTAGTTAGTAGGGACAAATATATTTTTCTTCAGAGGAGCAGATTTTCTTAGGCTGCCATTTTGGGTGGTGGCTTCCGGAAGTCTCCTCTTCTGTCTATTTCATGCAAAAGTTGCTCTATCTCTTTGTTTTCCTCACCATCCCTTGTACTGCTGAAATATGTAACAAAACAGCTACAGTATGTGTTTAGTCTCATGCTGCATTTTTGAGGTTATTCAAAGAATTGGTAAAGGTTTTCATCAGCCCAGGGATTGTGGAAGTTTCTTAATTCATGAAGGTCTTTGTAATTAAACCAGTGAGGGTTTAAATAAGGCAAAGAGGACTTTTGGAACAAAAGATAATCTGCTCTTTCCC
>NW_018128066.1:3124810-3128118 GCF_001952655.1 Monopterus albus | reverse complement strand
TCTGTCAGTGTTTAAATTGTTAAAATTTTGTGTAAATAGAATGTTTTTTCTTCCTCATTGCAGTTCCTCCAGTCATTCTGAGACTGGCAGAGCCAGAGCAGCGCCACTATACCTGCATTGAGTTCACAGTTAGGGGTTACCCCCACCCCAAGCTGCGCTGGTTCCACAAAGAGAAGGAAATTCTCCAGAATGACTACGTTCGAACTGAGATGGACTTCTACCAGGACTATCTGGAGGGCTGTCTGATCTTACAGAACCCAACGCATATCAACAACGGCAACTACACTCTGGAGGCCAGCAATCCCCTGGGAACAGTCACCAAGACGGTGTATGGGCATTTTCTTGTAGACCCGGGCATCATTGATGAAGGTGAATTGATCATTTCTGCTTTGTAGCAATTCTTCACTGTGCTTGTGCTCTGCTGGCAGTTGGCAGCACTGATGTTCACACAATCACAACAGAAAGTTGTCTGTTGTCCATAGTCCTATTTATAGTATACAACACACTTTTACTGTCTGAACATTGCCTTCTTTCTTCTGGATTTTATTAAGAATAAAGCACAGGAGAAATAAAGAAGTACTGTTTGGTATGTTTAGCAAAGCCTTCCTTGAGATTAAGGATTGCCACAAGAGGCAATCAGGGAGTTATTTGGCCCATGTTATCAGGCCTACCTTTTGGGAATGAGTGTCATGACAGGAACGAGTCTTTGAATTTCTTTTTTTTTTTTTAGTTTTTAATACCTCTTGTGTGTATTACAAGTTCCATTTTAAGAAGAAGAATTATTAGGGCCTTTTAGTCTTTATTAAACTCTTGCTTCACTGGGTGCTGTTATGTTTCAGCTTCACCTCCGGTGTTCAGGCTTTTGTTTTGGTTTGCTTTCCTTCTCCGCTCCACCTCTCCTGCCCCAGCTTTACCATGGTTTCAATCAGTGTTCATTGTCCTCACCTGCTGCTAATCATCCTCCGTTTTTTTTCAACCATATATACCACCTCCTTTTCCTCAGTCACTTGCTGATCTATCGACAATCTTCGGTAGCATCGTTAAGATGCTACCAAAGATCTCCCTGTTCACTCTGCTCCGCCTGCCTGCACTCCGCCTGCCTGCCTCGTCCCTGGTCTCCCCGGCCTTTCTGATTCACCTGAGTGTTCTTGGCACCACAGTTACACTCCAGTGTCTTGTACCCTTTTCCTGTCAATAAAATCTTTCTAACTTTTATTGAGTCCTGGTCTGCATTTTGGGTCCTAGTCCCGTTGAGCACTGTAACAGGTGCAGGTTGTGGAGCTGATCTCTGCTATCTAGATAGCAGCCAGGTGTTATGTTTTGTGATCTGGCTTCCTGTTTTGTGCTTTGTCACTTCACTTGCCCCAGTGTTACTCCGGTCACAATCACCATTCATTGTTTCCACCTGTTACTCATCCCCTGGTGTTCTCCCTTTATATCCTCCTCCCCTCCCTCAGTCTCGTTGCTGGTTAATTTTGTCTCCACACCTTGTTGCCTCTGTCGTCTGCTTGCTACGTCCATTCGCCACACCCTGGCAGTTCACGTTTTCCCATAAGTTTGATTCCTTCTTTTGTTTGTTCCTGCGCTGGATTCCTTTGGTCTGTTTCTCTGAGGTTTTTTTTGTTTTACTTGTATTAAGGGTTTTTGGTTCTGTTCTTAAGTTTGTTACATGAGAGTTTGAGTTTATTAGAAAAAGCAATTCATGCTTTTATTACATCCAGACTGGACTACTGCAATGCCCTTTACGTCGGTATTTCGAAATCCCTCTTTCGGAAGCTACAACTTGTACAGAATGTTGCGGCTCGGCTCCTGTCATGTACTCCTAGGTAATTGCAGTGTGTTCTTTTATGAAGAATAATCGGAGTCAAGTATCAATTTTAAACATTTATTATCACAATTGAATGGACAATTGAATAAAGCAATTTACAGAGCTCTGGGTTCTGTCTCTATCTGAAGCCCTGAACCTAAACAGCAAAACCATTCAACTCGTCTTCAGGACAAGCGGAACGCCTACCCTGGAACTCAATCTCTTATACAATTTTGAAATGTGCAGTGTGGGTTGATCTGGTGCCTCCCGTGCTGTTCCATTGGTCCTTCAGTCCGTCCGTCCTCTCTGGTCCAATTGTCCAAGACAGCACCCTAGGAAGGGGAAGAAATCCTATACTGCCTGAATTCCTACATTTGTACACACACTTCTTCCTTTGTTTCCAACTAACTGCTCCATATTAGGCATTGCTTTGCGTTTCTCTAATTAAAACTGTCCTGCTGGTGTGTGTGTGTGCGCATAATGCTCCTACCATTGAAGCTTTCTCCTCCGCAAGCCTCCAGATCTAATCTCTGTCTCACTAACCTTGGAGTCCCAGTGACCTGCAACTCCCCTAGCTCCACTAGCCCAGTGGTGATAATAAATTCATTGTGGACTCTATTAGCCAGAGCTGTAAATCTAATGAGATTCAGTAATTTAGTGGACAAGACACTATAATGTCTAATGCTTCAGTGACTAATACAGTAAATATTAACCAGTGGTTCAGTGAACACATACAGTGGGTACGGAAAGTATTCAGACCCCCTTAAATTTTTCACTCTTTGTTATATTGCAGCCATATGCTAAAATCATTTAGGTTCATTTTTTTCCTCATTAATGTACACACAGCACCCCATATTGACAGAAAAACACAGAATTTGACATTTTTGCAAATTTATTAAAAAAGAAAAACTGAAATATCACATCAAATCAAATCAAATTTTATTTGTATAGCGCCAAATCACAACAAAAGTCAAATCAGTCATATCACATGGTCATAAGTATTCAGACCCTTTGCTGTGACACTCATATATTTAACTTAGGTGCTGTCTATTTCTTCTGATAATCCCTGAGATGGTTCTACACCTTCATTTGAGTCCAGCTGTGTTTGATTATACTGATTGGACGTGATTAGGAAAGCCACACACCTGTCTCTATAAGACCCTACAGCTCACAGTGCATGTCAGAGCAAATGAGAATCATGAGGTCAAAGGGACTGCCTGAAGAGCTCAGAGACAGAATTGTGGCAAGGCACAGATCTGGCCAAGGTTACAAAAAATTTCTGTTGCACTTAAGGTTCCTAAGAGCACAGTGGCCTCCATAACCCTTAAATGGAATACGTTTGGGATGACCAGAACCCATCCTAGAGCTGGCCGTCCGGCCAAACTGAGCTATCGGGGGAGAAGAGCCTTGGTGAGAGAGGTACAGAAGAACCCAAAGATGACTGTGGCTGAGCTCCAGAGATGCAGTCGGGAGATGGGAGAAAGTTGTAGAAAGTCAAAGA
>NW_018128066.1:3122864-3124752 GCF_001952655.1 Monopterus albus | reverse complement strand
GAAAGCCCGCATGGAGTTTGCTAAAAAAACACCTGAAGGACTCCAAGATGGTGAGAAATAAGATTCTCTGGTCTGATGAGACCAAGATAGAATTTTTGGCAGCCAGAGCCCTGACTTAAACCCAATTGAGCATCTCTGGAGAGACCTGAAAATGGCTGTCCACCCACGTTTACCATCCAACCTGACAGAACTGGAGAGGATCTGCAAGGAGGAATGGCAGAGGATCCCCAAATGCAGGTGTGAAAAACTTGTTGCATCATTCCCAAAAAGACTCATGGCTGTATTAGCTCAAAAGGGTGCTTCTACTAAATACTGAGCAAAGGGTCTGAATACTTATGACCATGTGATATTTCAGTTTTTCTTTTTTAATAAATCTGCAAAAATGTTAAATTTTGTGTTTTTCTGTCAATATGGGGTGCTGTGTGTAAAATGAACTTAAATGATTTTAGCATATGGCTGCAATATAACACAGAGTGAAAAATTTAAGGGGGTCTGAATACTTTCCGTACTCACTGTAAGGTGATGTGTAACTATGTAAACATAACTGTGACATACAAGTATGTGAACTTATGTATTCTAAAATAAAATCTTAGCTATTCTTTTTCCTAATATGATAGACTAGTCATACACAAACAAAGTGAATACAGGTTAAATAAGCAACAATCATGGTGTCAATCTTCTACTAAATAAGTAAACAGCTCAGACAGGGAGTTAGAACAAATGTTAGAACTAATCCTAGAGTATAACTTTGTTAATAATTTTACCCAACATATGCTCACATCACTCCTGTTCCCTTCTCGTTGCACTGGCTTCCAGTGAAATTTAGAATTGATTTTAAAGTGCTCTTATTTGTTTTTAAATCTATTAATGGCCTCGCCCCCTCATATCTTTCGGACCTTGTGTCTGTCTACTCTCCCTATAGAGCCTTATGCTCTGCAGACCACCTATCTCTAGTCACCCCTCACTCTCGTTACAAAAAATGGGGCGATCGCACTTTTAGCAGTTGTGGCCCTAGGCTGTGGAACGCGTTACCTCTAGAAATATGGTCCATAACCGAGTTGGCCCCTTTTAAGGCAACTCTAAAAACGCACCTTTTTAGACAGGCCTTTGACAACTAATTTGGATATTTCTTTTGCTGCTGTTTTATCATCCATCTTGTCGATATGTCCTTTTCTTGTTGTTTTTAAGGTCTGTTATGCTAGTTATGTTTTTTTTATGTGTCCGTGAAGCACTTTGTGCTCCTTTTGCGGGTTGTAAAGTGCTATATAAATAAAGTATTATTATTTTTTTTTTTTTTTGACTCCCTGTCTGAGCTGTTTTCTCTGTTAGACGTTGATGTTTTGCTACTCTGTGTCAGGTTGAGCTTTTGATTTTTTTCCACTCGTTGCCCTGTCAGTTGTAGAGAGGATTAGCGGTTCAATTCCCGGCTTGTCCAGTCAACATGTCGAAGTGTCATTGAGCAAGACACTGAGCCCCCATTTGCTCCTGGTGATGTCACCGGTGTGTGAATGTGTGAGTGTTTGGGAGTGTGACTGGGTGAATGGCCAAGTAGTGTAAAAGCGTTTTGAGTGTGCTGTAAAACATAGAAAAGCGCTATACAAGTATAAAACCATTTACTATTGTTTTTTGCAGACATAATGGAGCTAGGTGATTGTTTCTGTTTTCAAATTTAACCCAGCTATTTTTCTCCCTGTTTTGTTTTCACAGCTTGTTTCTTTGGCATCATGGTGCACGTCACTTATTGGTGGTCCATCACTGTTAAGACAGTAACCATGGAGAAATTTGTTCACTTTGAGTTGCAGTTCATAAAAAATTGTTAGCATTGCTGTTCAATTTTCCTTAACCACCTAGAAATAGAAATAAGCTTTTTTTTTTTTTTTTTTTTTTT
>NW_018128066.1:3091980-3122689 GCF_001952655.1 Monopterus albus | reverse complement strand
TACTCAGAGGTTGCCACTTTGAATTTCTTCACTGAAGGAATAGGATATTCCATATGCTTGGTATGTTTAGCAAAGCCTTCCTGGAGATTAAAGCTGAATATTTACACAAACTATTTTATTTCTCATACAGCATGGTGTCTATTACTGCTAGTTTTAGGCTTCTATAACAGGGCAGTAGCTACTCACTGGCTCATGGTTTCCTTAAGACACAAGATACTGTCTGCCTCTTTTTATTTTTGGAGTGATGTCCTGCTTTTACTTCATATATTTCCATGCACTTTCACTGTAAGATGTCCTGTACAACCACAATATTCTTCTGCTGGTTGTTAAGCAGTGGCGTTTATTTGCTGTGACAACACATGCTACTAATATTGGCAGATTTACCACCAGCGTTACCTCATTCATAGTCACTGTTGGAGTTCTTTATTTCAAACAGACGTAGACAAAATGGGTTTTTCTTTACAGGACACATCTTTCAATTTTGTCAAATGACTGCAGATTTTATCAGTTGTGGCTAATAAGCTAACAATAATAGCTCCAAATGACTTCTTCATGTTTTTAAAATGAGAACTGAAAGTGTCTTGAATATGCACTTGATGGGTACATACAGTACATGATATTCTGCTACTATGATAGTGTGATGATATGAATAATGTAATATCTGTTATTTCTTTGTCTTGGCTGCATGATGTGAATTAGCTTTCAAGAAAGACAGTGTATGTTTATGCATTATTGTCTGTATTTTTAAATATTTTGTTTAATGGATAATGGAACAAAGATTCCTAGTTGGAACTGAACCAGAGTTGTAGCAGTCCTGTGATGTGCTCTTTGACATTACACCCCAGTACACCCCAAGTTTCAGTCATTCTCTGTAGTGAGAGGTACCTGTGACTGAGCATGCATAATGGCGCTTCTCTCACCCCTAAATAACCAGCTTCAGTGAAAACAAGCTAGTTCATTACCTGGTTATGTCTTAGTGCTTGTGAAGTGGTAAGTGCAGTATTTTAGCTGGAACAATTCTTGGCCTGCTCTCAAACTGCATCCTGAATCTCCTGTTTGGGATGTTTGGTTTAGCCTCTGAGTGTTCTGGTAGCTTCATTGTTGATGGCTTAATCAGAGTGGTTTGATCGGTTCTCTGACCTTAATCAGAGTCTTCTTCTATCTCCATATAAGGCCATTCTTTCTAATTTGCCATGGAAGATAAAGCTGCAGCATGGCCTGAATGGAGACAAATGGATGCTAACTGTGTGGCAAGCTACAGGCAGTAACTCCATGTTGCCATATTCACACACACATGCATGCACAGCTTCTGGGAGTGAGGAAGGTGAGGGATAGGTGTTTATGTGATGAGAGTGTTTGAGGGTGCTCAGCCGTTGAAGGGAGACTGACAGGCTGACTGATACTAATGCCACTGAAGAGAGAGGGGGGCAGAAGGTGGACAGAAGTGAGGGATAAAGGCTGGGAAGCAGGAACAGAGAACAGGGCACACGCAGTCTCACACAGAGCAGCTCACTTTGGGATACTGGCAGCCAGTCTACCATGTGGCCATTAATTTGCCCACAATTACTCTCGGATGTCCTGGCTGGAGGCCTCAAACTGGAGTTTCCCTGATACCAGTTCATTTTGTTTCATATCTGTCTCTGTACTGTCCTTACAATGCTCAAAACTCTGTTGTTTGCCAACACATTTTAGGGGTGTGACATCAAGGTATTAGAAATAAGTCTTTTTTTTAGACATAAATTGACTACTGTTTACATTCGAATGCTACTACCTGACCTGAGTCAAGCAGGCTACAGTTTTATCTGAACATTTGGGTCAGATATTTTAGATGAAGATGTGGTTTTATTTAGTTCAATGCATTTTTCAGCCGATTTAAGTCGATCTAATTTAACATTTGGTGTTTTAGGTTGTATGAGCTTCCTCTCTGTTTTTCTGCTTATATAATTCTAGCCTGTTAGGCTGTACGGCAACTTGTGTAAGTGTTCAATTATTTAATGTTAATGGTTGCATAAACAGGTTCATACAGTATAATTAAATGATAAAGATTGAAAATGGTTTATTACAGCATATTCACAGTGTTGTATCCACAATAAATAAGTGTAAGAGTCATTAAATATTTATTTCTTCATCCCAGCCACTGATGCCCATTTTATGTTTTTGTCTTGTAGTTCCTTCATTGCCGTCAGATGGCGATTCAGGCCGACCAGATGAAGATACATTTGGGGTGAGTTTTCTGCTTAATGATGTTGATGAAACAGCTGCTAAAGATGTTGCCTCTGGACTTAGCAGAGAGCTGCTGTGTTTGAACACAAATGTAAACGGCTTTTTATTTGGCTAATGTGTGATGAGATGCAGCGCTCAGGCACAAAGATGATGCTACAGTCATTTTTCAAAGTTGTATGTTCAGCCACTAATGACGTTGAGGATGGTAACACTATCCTGCTGTGGATCATGCTTTTTATGTTAATAGGGGGATTTTGTTCAGCTTTTGACACCAATTCTGGTGAGTCATTCAGTGGACAGACAGGTGGGGATGTTATTGGAGCCCTTTGACACATCATAGCAGGAAAAGCACTGGTGTGCAGGAACTGAGCTATCAATAGCATTATTAATTACACATTTACTTTTCATGATAGTCCAAATATTTACTGTTAAAAAGGTGTTTTGGTTTACAGTAACACCCACTTTATACAGTAAAAGATTTACATTAACTAAAATTGTCAGTATGTTTTGAAACAATCCAAAATAGTCCAAATACTCACAGCTGTGGTCAGTGAGCTAGATAATTGGACAGGCCAATGACTGAACACACTATTTTTTTTTAATTATTCCTTACATTTTTGTAATGATAAATCTCACCTGCTCTTTATCCACCTGCCTGTACATGTACAGACTGATTCACATACATGCAAATGCTAAATGACAACCATGGCTCTCTGAAAGTCCTCCTTAATGTGTAGAGCTGCTGTGGACAAAATTTTCAAATGAGGGAAAATAGCACTAACAAGATTGTTGGCATTGTCAGAGCAGATGTGAAGGATAGTTTCAAATCTGGGTGTAAAAACCAGTGCTGCCTGTTGTCATTGTTTTATGTTATTTTATATTTCATAGTGGAGGCCAAAACAAATTTTCCTATGGAGATAACATTTCCAATAAATCCACCCTTCATTGGTGCCATACAGATGGTTATCATGAAATTAAATGGTGAGATAGCAAGCGATGAGGTGTGCACGAATCCTCATGAGCTCCAGCAGTGCCACGGTGGTGGCTGGAGTGAAATGAAGTAGTGTCTATTGTCTACAGTTGCCAAGAACCATAGTAACAGTTAAAAATATGTTCAGCCAAAGTGATTACTGCTGGACACTTCCACAAAGGTGTCAAAACATAAAGATATAGACAACAGATTGTGGGGACAACAGATTGACAGGTGACTCACTTTATGTGGTGGTGAAATTAAAGATTTGCAGAGTCCAAAATAGATATTTGGCATAATCTACTTAAATGCAGTTCATTACAATTTAGTTTTCATTTGCTTTTTAATAGTTTTACTTTTTAGCAGTTTCAGCCAAATTGAAAAATAAAATGAATGACAAGGAAACAGTTTATTGTTAATGCAGACTTGATTAAAATGAAATGTTATTGATAGATGTATAATGTAGGCTCACTGACTGCACTACTCAAGAAACAAGATGAAACAGAGGCATTAAGGGCATCAATTTCTCTGAAAGGAATAGTTACCTTATCTTCCAAACAAAAGTGGAATTGAAGGAGCAGTTTACAACATATCCAATATTACAAGCTTGATAGTCGAGTTGTTGTTTGAGTATCTCAGTAAGAATTGTTTTGTCTGTGATTATACCCTTCTGCCAGTTTGTTATACACCTGGTTAGGGGGTGTTGTAAAAGTGTGCATATTTTCAAGCACAAGTAGAAACTGAGAAATTTGATCCTGTGTACAGAAATTAGTGTACAATTGATTAGATTAGATTCAACTTTATTGTCATTACACATGTACAAGGCAACGAAATACAGTTTAGCATCTAACCAGAAGTGCAATAACAGCAGTGCAGAGTGTGCAGTATCTACAGTATGTATAGTCAGTACTAATTTACCGACAGATATGTACAATTGCTATTTACAGTAAGATATGTAAGATAATGTACAATATACAACAGACTTTATGGATTTAAATCACAAGTAAGGATAATGTACAGTAAGCTTATAAAACACTAGCAATGAAATGAGGTGGAATGAAATAGTGCAGAATCAGAAGATAATAAATTACATGAGTTAACAGTTCAATGGATGTAAATAGTGCAAAGATAAATATACAGTGTCTGCATGTGTACAGTACACTGTGCAGATGAATAACAGAGCAGTATTCCATAAGTATGTGCAAATTATCAGATTACTTCAGTATTACAGGTAACAGAAGTGTATTGCATTAGTCCTGGGAGGAGAGATGAGAAGGAGTGAGGTATGTGTAGTGGTTTAGAAAAAGGCAGTGGCGGTCAATAGGGGACAGAGTTCAGTAAGGAGACAGCTGTGGGGAAGAAGCTGTTCCTGAGTCTACTGGTTTTGGTCTGGAGGCTCCTGAAGCGCCTCCCAGAGGGCAGGAGGTCAAACAGTTTGTGAACAGGGCAAGAGGAGTCCTTGAGAATTCTACGAGTTATGCACAAAACTATGTGTACACACGGTTGATAAATGAGGCCCTGGGATCCAGGAACATACTCACCTAAACTGTGCCATTTTGTTTAGTGTCATCAAGAAGCATTTGTACAGATGATACATCCGTCACTATAAATAATAATACAATCGAAAGGAACATGAGTTCTATGTTTTTGAAGCCCATAGTTTAAAAGGAAATTATAGAGATAGTGAATAAATGTGGTAACAAAACATCTAGTGATAGTGATGGTATCACTATGACAACTGTTAAATGGGTAATTGAGGGGATATGCAAACCATTAACCCATATTTTTAACATGTCGTTTCGACTTGGGCAGTTCCCCAATAATATGAAAATAGCAAAGGTTATTCCACTGTATAAATCTGGTGATAAGCACAACTTCACAAATTATAGACCGGTTTCTCTGTTGTCACAATTTTCAAAAATCCTGGAAAAACTCTTTAATAACAGATTAGATACATTTATTGACAAACATAAAATCCTCTCCGATTGCCAATACGGTTTTAGGTCGAACCGATCGACATCTTTGGCCATTACCGACCTGATGGAGGACATTACAAGTGCTATGGATATGAAGAAATACACGATGGGAATATTTGTTGACCTAAAAAAAGCATTTGACACAATCAATCATATCTCTGAATTTGGATAAAACTAAATTTATGGTATTTGGGAATTGTAGACTAGATAATGAACTTCAATTGAAAATTGGGGGAGCTAATATAGAACGAGTATATGAAATTAAATTTCTAGGTGTCATAGTTGATGACAAATTCTCCTGGAAATCTCATATCAGATATGTTCAGCACAAAATAGCAAAAAATATATCGATATTGGCAAGGGTTAGATATATTTTGGATGGGAAAGCACTACGCATTTTGTATTCTTCATTGATTTTACCATACTTAGAGTATGGCGTTGAAAACTGGGGAAATACATACAAAAGCTCACTTCAACCATTGTATATATTACAAAAAAGAGCGATAAGAATTGTGCATAAGATGGGGTACAGGGATCACACCAATGGAGCTAAATTGTTAATTTTTTGATTTAGTGGGATATAAGACTGCAGTGTTTATGTATAAAGCCAGGAGCAATTTATTACCTGGTGGAATTCAAAAACTATTTAATGAAAGGGAAGGGGGATACAATTTAAGGGGTCAGTTAAATTTAAAAATTCATGCTATACGTACAACTAAAAAAAGATTTTGTATTTCCTTAAGTGGGGTAAAACTATGGAATAATTTAAGTGTGGACATAAAAAATAGTAATAGAATTGACGAGTTTAAACATAAATATAAAGGTATGTGTCAATCAAGATATATGCAAGAACAGGCTTAATGATTAATTAGATGGAACATTGTGGGTGTGGTGTATGAATGTTAACACTTTGTAATAATTCTTTAGTATATTACTTGTGTGGTGTAGAAGAGAATTATCTATGTAGAGATACTGCTTGCAAACCAATGATGGCAAGATGATGTCAGGGGGTAGGACTGGATAAGTCTGACTTCTTCCTACTCCATTCAAGCATGTACTAGGTATAAGCACATTGATATTGGATTAGCATTTGTTGGATATGTGTAAAATTATGTGTGTTGATATATCAACTGTCTTTACATGCATGAAAGAATAAATAAATTGAATCAAATCAAATCAAGGTAGAAACAGGTAAACAAATATCAAGAAGGCCAGGAGGCTGCTGTGCAAATGTCCTCCAGGGCCATCCCTTTGAAGAGGGCAATGGAGGATGCAATAGCTCTGATGGAGTGGGCTCTGTTGATATATCAACTGTCTTTACATGCGTGAAAGAATAAATAAATCAAATCAAATCAAAAGATTACCTGTGCTTTTCCTGACATGGCATGCTAAAATATCTGCTGTGGAAAATGTCTATAGGGTTGCTTTGTTACTTCCACCATGAAGGTTATGTTTTTGGTTCTGTGTGTGTGTTTCTTGGTTGGTTAGCAGGATTGTGAACAAATGGCTGGAGTTATCATCAGCATACTTGGTACAGACACTGGTGGGGACAAACCCTAGAAGTGATTAGATTTTGGCTGAAAAGGGTCAAAGGTCAAAGTCACAAAAATAATAATAATAATCTCACACACACACACACACACACACACACACACAATCCCCATATTTAACATGGACAAATTAAAAAAAAAAAAAAATCTCATATCTCAGTCAAAACTGTTCAAAATAATTTTTTGTTTGAAATTTGACGCACATTTGTAGGGTGACAATGCTTATCACCAGACCAAATTTCATCTGGATTTAATCCGAGTTATGGATTTGACGGCCATTTAAAGTTAATATTTAAAACCACATTTAACACATATTTTCTGCCATAACTTGGCCTATAATAAAGATGGAATGCTGAAATATTTAGGTACGATGCACAGTATAAGGATTTTAGGACACATTTTGTGTTGCTCTGGATCTCATTTTTTACATGGGACTCATTTGTATGAGCAAATGTTGTGCCTTGGTAGAGGTACATGCGCTCTCTGAGTGCTCTTTTCCAGTCATACTTATTTTCTTAAAACCCCAGTTGGGGTTGGGGTTTGGCTAAGGGTAAAAATGATTTTGGTTGTTGAAATCTTAATTTCTTGTTTTCATTTCCTTCTGGATTAAATAGGGTAATAAGAAATCTATTATTTTTTAGATTATTAAACTAAACTACATTGTAAACAGGAAAAAACAGCTGTTTACTGTATATTGCCATTATTTATACCAATAATTCTTATGTAACCAGATTAGTACAATTTATATCTGAAATTTTGGTTTTAATGATAGTCAGCCAGGCCTTTCAGATCCAGCAGCTTCTTCAGAGTCATATCATGCAAGTAACTTTAAAGTGGCTGCACTTTTGCCAGCTGCACTGAGAGTAATGCTGGCTGTAGATGAGGATCACATTTAAATTACATTCTGACAAATGGAATACATCACAGAAGTTAAACTTTTTTTCCCAGACATCTGTATGAGACTACAGTAGTCACAATTTCATGGATTAATCTCTGATTTGAAGTATTTATAGTAAGGTGATAAGAAATCTGGAAAGGATTATGATGTGAATACATTCCTCTGATTGCTGCCTGAGTGTGACACAGCATTTTGTTTCTCCCAGGTTTCCATTGCTGTTGGTTTGGCGGGCTTCGCTTGCGTCCTCCTCCTCATCCTCTTTGTTCTAATCAACAAATATGGTCGGCGCTCCAAATTTGGTATGAAAGGTAAATCTACACAAGTAGTCAGATAAGGCAGACAGACAGCTTTGTTTTTTTTTTGCCTTTCTGCCAGTTGCATCACAATGTGAAATTCATTCCCTCAGACAATCTTCTCCTTAAAACCTTTATTCACTAGAAAATGTACATATGCAGCTATTGTATATGCCCTACTTTTTGTAGCATGTTTACTGAACAAATACTGCACTTTAGTCATATTCTCAAGAGGATGCCTTTGGAAAAATAAAGCTGCACCCTCCTATATACTGCTCATGGTTGAGACTATACACTTGGAATAACCCTTGGACAGTCAAACACATGTAGACAACTTCATCGATACTAAAAGACATGCACATGCACATCCCTCATTATAGTCACTGTATGCTAAGTGATCGCAGAAGGGATTCTGAATTATTTAGTGCACACAGTGCTGTCGATTGCAATGAGGAATTCAGTAGGATTAATATGTCTTTTGAGTGTGCCAAGCTTTCATTTTGGGTCAGCTCCAGGTTTAGCTTATCTCTCTGGCATTGGTATTGTGGAAGAGGCAATTGCCATCACAGTGTTGATTGAGGAGCAGAGAGAACAGGAGATGACAGGAGAGGACAGTAGCAGTTCAAGTCTTCTTGTTCAGGCACAAGTGATTGTGTCAGATGGTGGGCTTGTTTCTGTCAATTTCTAGCATTTGACCCCACCCCCTTCTTTAATCAAAATATGCTCTAATAACATCCACTGTGACCTCTGATCATTCATGTTCTTCATTTCATATCATAAGCATGTGGTAATATAGCTTTAGCCACTGCCACCTCTTAATTAGCTACTTTGCAGGATTAGTTTACTTGCTTCCATAAAGGACTCTCCAATGTAATTATTTCAGGGGTGGCAATTATTGAATTGGCTTAAAGCTGGCTCTAATCAAGGATAAGTCTTATAGTTAAAGAGGCCTTACAGATGTTTTTATAATGTCATGGCAAGTCTTATTTAAGCTGTGCTAACAAGTTGGTCTGACACAAAGAAAACAAAAGTCACAAAAGGCATGTCTGATAATCTATAAACCTAATTGGTATCACAGCTGTTTGCTAATGATGCATCCACTATATAGTAACTTCTTTCATTTTATGTAAGGCACCATTATCAGGCAAGTGAGAACAACAGAGTAGAGAGTAGTTTAATAGTTACAAAGATCCACCTAAAACAAAATTTCTTTTTATTCACAGTCCAGTATGCATCATCGGAGAATCAGTATGATTCTGTGTATAAATCTCAGTCTACCAACAATCTGTGCTACAGTCATGACTTGTTTTTACAGCACTCACCATTACCGTAGGAATCAACTCTTTGCAACAGGGTGCTTCAAATGCCGTTTCAGTACTCTTCAAGCAGGCACAGTGTAGAAGGTACTGCATGTTCTTGGACACTGTAGTGCATTATTTAAAAATTGCACTGTGGGGCTATTTCACCAAGTGCTGTGCAGGTCTCCAGCAACACTCACTGCTTCATCCAATATGTTAAGATATACCTGCTTTGCTCAAGGGCACCTTAGCCTTTTCTGTTGAGAGACTGAAAAGCATTTTTCATACATTTTTCACTGTTTAAATTGTTTCCCAGAGTAATTTGAGCTTGGCTGCCTTGTTCAAGGTAACAAATAGTTTTATAAATTACTTTAATAGCATAGGGAAAAGAAGCATATTGAAGGTTGAGCAAATCACCAGGTTGAGCCATTACTGCTGCCAATAATTTTAGTCATTTTTTCCAGCTTTTACATAAAGGTTAGTATTATGTGAAGGATGTGCTGCAGCCTGAAGTGTGCAGTAGGAAAATTCAATGTTGCTTCTGCCCTGTTCTATCTTATTGTTGCCATAATGCTTGGCTTTATGTCTTCTTGTAATGAACACTATTAGTGCCACTGTGGCTCCTCTGCTCATTTTCTACCAGGCAGTAGCCAGACTGCTGGCTGTTGAAACAGCTCAACTGTTGTCTCCGCTGTCACTCTGAGTGATTGACTTAGAGAGGTGTGGACTTCTTCAGGACCTCATGCTATTCTGTACAAGGCCTGATTTGTCCAGTGTGTGTGTCTGTGTGAGAGAGAGAGAAAGCATGTGTGTTTTCTCCTCCCATTCTTGTTTTGGAGAATCAGCTGGAAGGCCTGAAGAAGTCATTACCTTTGTATGGAGCCATAATGGATTTTCACTCCACTAAATCACTGTGGCTCTTTTGGCTGTTGAAGTTTGATCACCGATCGTTTCTGGGCATCCAATAAAAATACAGTTTTTTATTTATTTTTTATTTTCTTTTATGTGGTCAGAGTGTGTGTTTGTGTTCATGAGGGTGTGTGTGAGCTGCATAAAGCTGATTTGCTACCATTTCTAAGCCCACTGCCAGGTCTGTCCATAGACCTCCTTGCATTTATGGCTCTGACTGATCTGCTGCTTCTCAGTATATGTGAAGTGTGGTTATATTGATGAATGCTTTGTCTGTGCATGCATGTGCATGTTTGTGCGTACACATGCGTGTGTGTATGAAAATGGACTCATACTGTAGATAATCTGTTGCTGTGATTAATATGTTGTCAACTTACCTCCTGGTTAAAATATCTGGCAGCTTAAGCAGTGAGTCATATTGAGATTCACACCAGTGAGTTTGGAAGTGTTTTTAACACAGGTTTTTGTCAGCGGGTATCAATAATGCTTCTTTAGAACACTCAGCATGTCAGTAATAAGTATTGTGCTCCCCATTCATCTTTTCCCCAGAGCAGACAATATACAACAGTGAGAGCAGAGAGCAGGTGGAGGAACACCTGGAAAGGTGGAGGTCTGCTCTGGAAAGAAGAGGAATGAAAGTCAGTCGTGGTAAGACAAAATACATGTGAACGAGAGGGAGGGAAGTGCAACAGTGAGGTTACAGGGGGCTGAGGTCAAGAAGGTGCAGGAGTTTAAGTATTTGGGGTCAACAGTCCAGTGTGATGGGGAGTGTAGGAAAGAGGTGAAGAGGCGAGTGCAGGCAGGTTGGAGTGGGTGGAGAAAGGTGTCAGGAGTGTTGTGTGACAGAAGAGTGGCAGCAAGAAGGAAAGGTGTACAAGACAGTAGTGAGACCAGCTATGCTGTATGGGTTAGAGAATGTGCAGAGGAGGGATAGTGGTTATATTGGTAGAAGGATGTTGGAGATGGAGCTGCCAGGCAAGAGGTCAAGAGGAAGGCCAAAGAGGAGATATATGGATGTGCTAAAAGAGGACATGACGTTAATTGGGGTGAGAGCAGAGGATGCCGAGGATAGAGTTAGGTGGAAACAGATGATTCGCTGTGGCGACCCCTAACGGGAACAGCCAAAGGAAGAAGAAGACAATATACAACAAAATTCATCACCTTCTTCTCAATAAAACTTCCTCAAAATGGAGATCCAGGTCCGATGTTTCCATACATTTTGCACATACTGAGTACATCTATTTTTTAGTAGACCTGACTTTTAAGTCAGTAACTGATCACAGGAAAAAAAAAAACAATCTAAACTATGACAAAATTGATTTTAGCATTTCTTCCATTAAATAAAGATGTTAAAATAATACAATACCAAAGAAAGAGAAACTTTCTGGTCTGGTTCTCATTTTACAACCTGCCACATAAATGTTTTTAATCACTAAAATACAGAAACTTACCCAGAACAGATTTTACAAATGGAACCATTCTAAATGTATTCTGAGTATCCTAGTAGGGCTTTGGAGTCAATGCCACATTGTAGTGCATTCTGGGTATTTCTGAGGCTCATCCACAATAGTTGTTGGCAGCTGCTGTGCATTTACAAAAGGAGCAGATGATACAGGTGCTATTTTTGGACACGTTTCACGACAGAATTCTGACTGACAATATACAATGAACAAACAAAGCAAGGGTAAGATGTCAGGAGTAGAGATGGCTGAAATAGCAGTGTATGCCATTAAGTTTTGGAAGGCAAGATTATGTTAGTTATTAATAAAACAATAACCCAAGTTTGTGTGGGTGGAAAGTATCTGAAACAAATCTGGCCCTCAAGGCATTAACTATGTTAACTATGTTAATGCCTTGAGATTGGAGATGCTAAGTGAGGCAAATGACTGTCCCATAGAGTAAATGCTGAGACACCAAGAAATCATGGTCTGGTGAAGCAAAATCAGAGGGATCAGCTTGTGAGTCAAGGTGAACAGATACCAATCACATCTAATTCCATTGAGCCATCTAGCCATTAGTTCACACTGCTGCACAGAGTGCACAGGTTGGGCTCTTTCTCAGCGATCAGCAAAGCATGTTGTGAGAGTCGGGCCTTTTAAGACACACTTTCATTTTTAAAACATTGGCCCATCCACTCATTAGAATTTTTGACTTAATCACCACAGACAGTGTTCAGGTTTTTAGACACACAGACATGTAGGTAAATGGCAGAGATGCCCACCAACACACTGACACACACAAACCATACCCTCTGGTGGCTTGCTAGTCTCTGAGATCCAGGCATGCATGTCAAGGTGGCTTACTCTTTTCTCTGCTACATTACCTGAACCAGGCCTGGGGATGATCAGCTCATGCACACACACAGACACACACAGTGCAATATTAACTGCATCACTGCCTCTCTTGGCCTCCGGTGGCCAGGGTGAGCTCTGCTTCCAAGAATTGAGGTAAGCCTGTCTAGAGACATATGGGCAGACAAACACTATGTGTCTGAACAAATATTAAGGAAATTTCAGCAGAAGCATCTTTCAATTAAATGAGATTTATACATACCTGTATAACACAAATCTAATGAACAGCCATTGTATGCATTGATGGAAAACAATGTAATGTAAATTTAAGGTACTTATATTTTGTGCTATGTTTCCTTTTTACTCCTGCACTATATTGATGTCACATTTGTAGTTTTTTTTTTGCTGCTTGGCAGAAATAATTTTTGTGATAATATATTGGGATGAGAAATCCTGGATATAGCAGTAGTGACAAAGAGCACAAAACTGAGAGTGTAAATCAATACTAAAACACAGAGCAGAAACCTGACTAATACATTAACAGTCTTACTAATTGTGTGCAAACTGACACTGAAACCGAGGAAACAAAGCATTCGGCCTTTTCACTGTGGACAGCTGTTTTGTGCACCGTTTTCTGCTGAACTATGTCAAGTGTGACTGATTTACGTTTGATGGTGCTACATAATTTCTACTTATTTATTACTTTGTTGTTAAAAACATCACTCAATGCTTTCAAAAGCCTTTGTCTCAAGCAAACACAGGACAATTTCACAGAGGCCATATTCTGAATATTTTCTATCTGCACTGAGATGTTCTTATTTATGAAAAACTTCAAATCACATAAAATACTCTGTATCATCACCAGAGACACAATAATACAAATCACAAACCTCTTGTCTTTCCTGCACAAATGTGTTTACCCTTTGCTCAATTGCCACAGCATCAGCCTTCTTAATTGGCTGTAATTCATTCCTCTGAAATCGTGTGACAGATGGAGATTGCCAAGAAAACAGTAACACTGGGAAGTACCTCTTCCTCTTTTTGTGCTTCTTGTATTATCTCTTCCCAGAAAAGGTGTGTTTTTTTCCCAGACTATTTCTGCTGTTGATGCCACAAACTGCTGGCGCTTTTAGTGAACCCTAAAAGGATTAAGAAGCTGTCTGCTCCGTCTCTCAGTCACAGCATGAACCTATGTGTCTTTCCTGAGTTCTTTTTGCACCTTGTATGGAAACAAAAAAGGGCTGTTTACTTATTTATGTCACTTAAAAGTTGCATGAGAGCCTTCCCTAGGATTTTGGCTGTGGTGCTGCGTGTCCCTGGATGGATATAGAGTGCAGGATGTCCTGGGGTGGATTCTATGGATGGTCCTGGTACAAATAGACCTTTTTTTTTTTTATTTTATTTTGGACTTTGAACTGTCAGCACTAGGCTGCTAATGTCTTTGGGCAGAGCTCTATGCTGCTCTGTTGTGCCATGCATGGTAAAGTAGCTCCCATTAAAAGGCCAGGCTTGCAGAGTAGTCTTATAGAATGCACCTTGACTAGGTGTTTAGAAGATTCTTCCCTTTGAAGTCTTTGCTATCAGTAGTTCAGGAGGTTGTCCTTGGTCTTGAGTTTCTTCTTCTTTCAGCTGTACCCGTTAGGGGTCGCCACAGCGAATCATCTGTTTCCATCTAACTCTATCCTCGGCATCCTCTGCTCTCACCCCAATTAACTTCATGTCCTCTTTTAGCACAGTTTACAATAGCTTAATATTGCTATAGGCTATGTTAGAATACAGACGTAGGAATATAAGAGGAAACCACGTTTTTTTACCATAGGTTTTTGGAACTGCTGTAGCAATGTGGCTCCAGACCCAGTTCTTTAATTGAAAGCCCGAGAACAAATAACAGAAGAGGACTGATTTTGTCTATAAATAAATAAATAAATAGCATCTCTTGTGAGTAAGATGTATTTTATTAAAATTTTTTATGTTTTTGTCATGTTATTACATAAATGTTGATTCTGAACTGCTCCAGATGATGTACGTGGCAGTTGCAGTTGTAGTGTAGAGGTTTGGAGTTGTCTTAACTGGGTTTTTTGCTTTAGTAAGAGTGGTATTCACCCTCAATATGCGAAATGCCTCTTTCTCTGTAATGCCAGGCTGTGTTATATTGCATTTTTGTATAGTATTGATGGTTTCTACAATTGTAATGTGATAGTGGTGGTATTAAGAAGTGAATTAAATTGGGTAAGTCCTCACTGAAGGCCCGGGTACCAAATGCACAGCCCGCTGCTGGTATGTTTGTTCTGTTGGACTGGGCAGAATGCTTAATCTCTTATGAATTTTTATACCTTTCTAAGAGCTTTATTTAGCTCAGGATAGCACCGATTTTTTTTTTATATTTATCCTGCACAGTGCACCTAACAGTCGTTTGTCAGCCAGTTACAGCTGGCAATATTTCTTTTGAGGTACTGGGTTTTGCTTAAATTCCCATTGGCAGTACACATTTTCTTTGTGACAGGCAAAAGAATTATTATCATCTCTGTAAATAATCATAAACACATTTATGTCTGCCTTGAACTTTGATTCAACCTCCCAACCATACAGTATATTCCCCATCCTGGAGGACTTTGCTAATGATTATTGCACTCATATTTTCTACAGTTTACATTGGGCCCTGAAATAAGCTCAGACTGTGTCCTGTTGATGGTGTCCTGTCTCCTCAAGGTTGGTGAATGTTTCACCAGACAACCACAGCCCAGCACAGTAATGTCAGCTTGGGCAGCACTTCTCATATCGCATAATAACAGACTGATTGTTCCTGTGGCCACACAGTGTCAGGAGGAGGTGTGTCTAAGTGCTACCCTTGTTTTAACCATTAATCAAGTTATGTTAAAGACTTGTCGTGGCTAAAACAAAAGACATAGGAAAGCATGGCTGAAACTGAAAAAGTGGAGAACCTTTACTTTCTCAACTGCTGCAGGCTATAACAACAACTCAGCTATCAGCCAACTGACTGAAAAGAAGGTCAAAGTTCAAAGTGTTTGTCATGTGCACATTTAGGAAACGTGCTTCCCTGTACAATAAAATTCTTACTTTACACATGAATACCACAAAATACAAATGAAATATAAAGTAGATAAGTAACACTAAATCTAAGGCACTTTAAGCAGCAAATGCAGAGATATAATAAAAATATATAAAAATAGGTCCTGTATTTATACACCTGTTTTCTGTTCACTTGCTGCTGGTTCATACCCTTAGTATGTGTGCATGTCCCGCGATTACCTGGCTTCAACTACATGTTCCGATCCTGCTTCATTCGTTTCTGTTTTGTTTCCGCAATTCATCAGCCCCACTTACTCTCCGCTCGGTCAGTCTTATTCGTCGCCGTTTATTGTTTTACTGTCTTTTCATATGTAAGTCTTTAGCTCTGCGCTTTGTTTCATTTACTTGCTAGCGCTGCTCAATCCATTAGCCCTGCTATGACTACCAGCGCTGCTCCAACCACTAGCGCTACCCTGACTACTAACGCTTCAGATCCCAGCTTACCTGATATCCTGCTGTTGTCCTCCTGGTTCTTCGTCCACCTGGTCCTCTCTGGTCTCCTGCTTGTCCCTCCTCCTGGTCCTCTCTGGTCTCCTGCTCATCCCTCCTCGTGGTTCCTCCCTGGTGGTCTCCTCACCTCATCCTTGTGGTTTCTCCCTTGTCCTCTCCTCGTGGTTCCTCCCTGGTCGTCTCCTCCTTGGTCGTCTCCTCCCTGGTCTTGCCTGTCCTTGGTTGATCCCTGCCTGTCTTCCGGCCATCCAGCATTATTTGTGTTTTGTTTAATAAACTGCTTTCTTCAGTTCCTCTCCTCTAGTCTGTGTCTGCAACTGGGGTCCACACCACATTCACACGCAACATGTGGGTTCTCTCCGGGTGCTCCGGCTTCCTCCCACTGTCCAAAGACATGCAGCTTAAGTTGATTAGAGTCTCTAAATTGCCCGTAGGATTGAGTGTGTGGGTGGGTGGTTGTTCGTCTGCGTGTTGGCCCTGTGATGGAAAGGCGACCTGTCCAGGGTGTACCCTGCCTTTCACCCAATGCTGGCTGGGATTGGCTCCAGCGACCCCGTTTGGATCTGTTATGATTTAGTCCCCCTCACCAGGAGGGTGAGGGAGAACTGAGGTAGGACTCAAAAGTGCAGACCCAGGTGCTAGTAAAAAAAAGGTGGTTTAATGGAAAAAAAACACAAACAAGGTAACAGAGTCAACGTATAGTACAATAATGAGGGTAGGGCAGGGATGGCTGAGGAGACTAGGACGAGCAGATGAGTAGGAGGATTGCAGGAAATAAGAAAGTAGAGGACCAGGACAAGGCAGGCGAGTAGACAGGAGAACGGCAACAGGTGAGATGACAGGAGGGACACAGGAACAAGAAGACAGGACTGGTGTAGCGCTCACTGAAGCGCTAGCCGTCCGGTACCCACGGCTGGGAAAATCACCATCAGGTACTCATGGCTAGGAAAGTTCACCAAAGGTAATCACAGCATCGCCATCAGATGCACATAGCTAGGAAAGTTCGCCAGAGGTAATCACGGCATCGCCATCAGATATACATAGCTAGGAAAGTTCTCCACAGGTAATCACGGCATTGCTGTCAGATACACATAGCTAGGAAAGTACACCAACATGTGTGGCCCTATCTTACACAAAACAAGAAAAATTAAAACCTCACCGTTCACTCAAACTGTCACATAATTCCTCAACATGTCTGTGTCTCACATAGTGTAATGCTCCGGCGATGCCGGAGTGTCTGCCAGAGGTTTAAATAAGGAGGAAGGTATTACAGTAATGCGCCCCAGCTGTGCGCGACAACCTACAAGTCACTAATTACAGAAAGTGCCGCAGCTGGGGCGCTGATCCTGCAAAAAGAGCGAGCAGGAGAGAGAAAGGCAGAAGAGAGGCAGGTCGTGCCGAGCGGACCTGACAGGGACTAAGTGGTATAGAAAATGAGATGAGACAATTGCAGAATTCAACTATTATTCAACAATAAAAGTAGTCTACTACTGCCTATACACATACATAACACAGCCTGGATTCTATATATCATCAACCATTAATGGAATAAGAAAGGAAACACTTTCACCTACTGATGCTTCAGACAACACCTGAAATCAAACATTCTGGGAAGAAATAAATGACTCTTGTTGAAAATTTTTGCTTCATTTTCAGTTCTAAAATATTCTTAGACATAAAATCCCCTTATGCAGGATATATGAACTACCCACAGCAGATCTAGCTACAGTAACTCCCTGACTAAATCTTGTCCAGCAGGACAGTAAGCCTAAATTTATCATGGCCAGTTCACCTTTCTTCTGTTAAATATGGAGCAGAAGGAAGCAGAAGTCTGTCCAGTTATCTTGTGAGCTATTTGAAATGTTTGGTGGCTAGAATAGCAGTTGAAATGTTTGGTAGTGCTAGTGTCTGTTTGGTAACAGCCTGAATTAGCCTGAGTAAATGAAGTGGAAGTGTGGGTGGAGGCAAGGGGGGGTTCTGGGACAAACAAAATGTCATGGGCCCAACTCAATAAAACAGCAGTTAGTGAGAGGGTGCCCACCTGATGACCCTGTAGACCTCTCTTCACTCCTACACCCAGACAGAACTTGTACTGGTGTTGGTGATAATAGTTCTATTTTGTATAGGCTTTGCCCTCTAAGAGCTGTTGCTATTGGGTTTATCCCTCGTGCATGTGGAGTCCTGGAGAGATTCTTCCGCACCCTGTGCCCCACACTGATCTGTCCCCAAACCGCTGTGGTGGCATTAATGAATGTGACCTGTGGGGCTCTGAAGATTTATGACAGTATAGCCTGACACCCTCCTCTTTGGGGCCAAATAATGGGTAAATATCATTTAACTCATGCACTGAGCTTCTATATGAATGTTCTCTCATTGCTTGGCATATTTAATTGTGTATTATTGACTGTCTTTGCATCTGTTACACTTCACATCTCACCATATTCCCATTGGTCCATGTTCCCATCAGCCTCCCCCCCAGTTTGCGCTAACACACCTCTGGGACCGGCGGACTGCAGCCTCTGTGTTATAGATAAATAACGAATCTTCATCTTTAATAAAGGTGGTTAAAATTTTAGCTCTAGAGAGTAATAGTTGTGTAATCATAACTAGGAGATTAATTATTCATAGAAACACACACACACTCAAGCACACATACACAAAGTGAATCACTTTTTCTAATCTTTTTCTGTATCTCACTGTCTCTGCTCTCTTCTATTTATGGCTTTCTCCCCAATCCTTTCTCTCCATATTATCTCTCTATCATCTCATCTCCTCCTCTGTCTTTCTCTCTCTCTTTTTCCACTGTAATGGAGTTAGTGAGCACAGAGGATAAAACAATTAAAGAAAAGTCATTTAAATGAATTAAAGAGCAGGGAGCTGCAGTAACTGGCACTTCTGAGGAAAGACACATTATCCCGCATGGCTGGTTTAGTAGCATTTTACAGTGGCCTTGTCCTACCTCATTAACCTGTGAAAATGCATTGTTAGTACACAATAAAGCAAAATAGCTGGGGCATAAGTATGTGTGAAGAAAATTGTTACTTCTCTGTGTTATAATATTTTTCTGGCCTTTTCTGATAGACTTGGCTGAGTAGCATGCATCTGTTACTCGTAACCCTTCAAAGACAAAGAGAATTGTAAGTCACCTTCTAGTCATCTGCATGCTTTTTTAAATATTATCCACTGAGCAGCAATACACACGATTGGCAGTTTGGCTTATGAAAGACTTCAGAGGCTGCTAAGGAAATGCCAACGCCATCTGTGCTGCTCTAAGAGGGTGTGAAATGAAGACTGAGAGTATGTCACACTGCCATGAGAGGTCATTACTGGCTCCTCAAAGGCAGCACATTATGTCAATTTTACAGGTCACAGTCTTATGGGTTATTGCAATTTTTTATCTTCTTCGTCTCTGCAGCACCTTAACACTTGGTACTGAGTCCAGAAGTGTGCTGAGTTCAAATGTTCTTTAAGAGCTGTGATGCTCAGGAATTGCAGCTAAACGGGTGTCAGTGGCAATGATTTGATGCAGCCAGATGGCTTTAGGATGTGGCTTCTTGTGTTTGGAATCATTGCAACAGTCACTCTCCCTACTTGCAGATTGTCACTTTATGTGTTTATATTGGGTGTAATGACTGAATTAACACTGCAGGTTGTACATCTTGCCACCTCAACAGTGCCATTTTCATTTGACTGGACTGTTTGTAATACTTAGCTGATATAAAGTTGAGGAATTCTGCTATATGTCACTCTGCTAAACTGTTATTAAGCAAGACACTGAAATCATACCATGCCAAATTCTGTCCTGTTGTTGAGCCTGACCTGTGGCCTTTCTCTTGAGTTTGTCAGCACAGCACCAATTTCTACAGTATAACTCTTGTTACACAAATTTGCATTCGTGCATCCATTTTCATGAAAATTAAACCCATTGTGGTTTTTACTTAATCATGGCGCCCTCCGAGGCAGACATGTTAGTGCGTTCCACTCCTGAATGCCGACTTTTTCTTCATTTTCTTCTTTTTTGTGTGTTTTTTACTCTTTCTGCAGTGCACAAATGTCATGCACTGCTAACATACAACAGACAGACATAGCTGGATATCACCAACTCACACAGCCACTGGGAATTTACTGGTTTCATACCACCGGAGCTACAACTCATTGTTCGCTCCCACAACAACAACCACCATCACCCCCAGGAAGCCCCCAAAGCACCAGGCACAAGTGAGCAGGCTGACCCCAGGACAGTGATCTGGAGACGGAGACGCAAACGGGGCAAGAGAGGAGGGCTCCAGCTAGGCTAAAAGCTCGCGCTACCTGACCGCCACTACCCAGCCTCTTCCTAGCTAATGTACAGTCTCTGGAAAACAAATTGGACGAGCTAAGAGCTAGGATTACAACACAATGGGAAATCAGAGAATGCTGTGTTCTAAGTTCCATCGAGACATGACTTTCGGACAAAATTCCAGACTCCATGATTCAGCTACAGACCCACTCTGTACATCAGGGAGACCGCACTACTGCTTCGGGGAAGGTAAAGGAAGGCGGTGTGTCTTTTTATCAATAACTCGTGGTGTGGAGATGTATGGACTGTTTATAAGCACTGTTCGCCAGAAGTGGAGTTTTTATTGCTGAAATGCTGACCCTGTTATGCCAGCAAGAGAGCATAGTGCTGTGTTTCTGGCTGCTGTGTATATTAGCCCAGGGGCTAATCCCTCAACGGTTCTCAGCAAACTCCACAAAGTCATCAGCGCGCTAGAGAAGTGCACCATGACGCTATATTTATTACTGCAGATGACTTTAACCAGTGCAATTTACGGACTGTACTTCCCAAATATTACCAACATGTGAACATTCCCACCCGGGGCAGGAACACTCTGGATCATTCCATTTTCCTGCGCTTATCCGGAGCTGGGTCACAGGGGCAGCAGTCTAAGCAAAGATGCCCAGACTTCCCTCTCTCCAGAGACTTCCTCCAGCTCCTCTGGGGGAATCCCGAGGTGGTCCTGAGCCAGCCAACTGGCAGATGGCTGCCTCCATTTTGTACTGGGAAAAATTCTTTATGTGTAACATACTTGGCTAATAAAGATGATTATCTTTATGTGTTTAAAGCTGCAGCCACCTTGAAGGACTTTTATGTCAGCATACAGGATTATGCTGAGAATGTGACCAGGTACATAAGTACCTGTATTGATAACATTGTGCCCACCATACAAGTGAGGAGGTTTCTCAACCAGAATCCCTGGATAAACAGTCAGGTTCGCCACATGCTGTGTGCTCACTTCATGCATTCAGATCAGGCAATGAGACGGAGTACAAAGCTGCGAAGTACAGACTGAGGAAAGCCATCACAGTGGCCAAGAGGCAGTACACCACCACCAGCATCATCACAGACAGACACAGACAGCCTGCCGGATGACCTCAACACCTTCTACACCCGCTTTGAGACCTCCAGCTACAGCACAGAGGGGAAGCATGCACACACTTGGACCACCCAATCCCCCACCTCCCCTCCACTAATTGTCTCACCAGGCAAAGTCCTGAGGAAGATCCACCCCCACAAAGCAGCAGGACTGGACAACATCCCTGGGAGGGCTCTCAGGGCATGTGCCAGCGAGCTGGCTGATGTTCTCACCACCATCTTCAACGTCTCCCTCAGCCAGAGCATCGTTCCCACCTGCTTTAAGACCACAACCATCGTCCCCGTTCCCAAGAAGAGCCCGGTCACCTGCCTGAACGACTACAGGCCAGTGGCACTCACCCCAATCATTATGAAGTGTTTTGAGAGAGTGGTGGCCCGGATTTAGAGCAGTATACCAGACCCCCTGGATGCCCTGCAGTATGCCTACCAGTCCAATAAGGCCACCTCACACGCCATCGCGGCTGCCCTCCACTATTCCATTTCTCACCTGGAAAATGGAGACTCTTACATCAGGATACTCTTCATTGACTACAGCTCTGCCTTCAATACAGTTGTCCCCCACAAACTGTCCACACTAGGTCTGCACCCCACCCTCTGTGACTGGCTCCTGGACTTTCTGACTGGCAGGCCCCAGACTGTCAGGATTGGCAAACATTATCATGAAAATCGGCACCCCACAGGGATGTATCCTCAGTCCCATCCTCTACAACCTGTTCACCCACGACTGTGTCACCTCCCACAAAGGCAAAATCATCCTAAAGTTCACAGACAACACTGTAGTGATAGGTTGCCTCATTGGCGTGGACGAAGCAGCCTACAGGAGGGAGGTGGCCGGTCTGGTGTCATGGTGCAAGGACAATAATCTCAGCCTCAACATGGACAAGATGAAGGAGATGATAGTGGACATAAGGAAGGAGCCACTGTTCATCCAGGTGCTTGAAGTGGAGAGGGTGAGCAGCTTCAAATACCTGGGTGTCCACATCAGTGAGGACCTCACTTGGACACTTAACACCACACAGCTGGTCAAGCAGGCCCAATGGCGGCTGTACTTCCTGAGGAGGCTGAGGAGGTTTGGCATGTCGCCTAGGATCCTCAGCAACTTCTACAGCTGCATTGTCGAGAGCATCTTGACCAGCTGTGTCACTGTCTGGTATAGGAGCACAACTGCAAGCACCTGCAAAGAGTGGTAAAGACTACCGAGAAAATCACCAGGACTCCACTGCCCTCTCTACAGAGCATTTACCACCACAGGGAAAGCTGCCTCAAGGACCCCATCCACCCCCAGCATGGACTGTTCATACCCTAGCCCTCCGGTCGGAGACTCAGAAGTGCGAAATGCAGGACTTCTAGACTGAAAAACTCTTTCTTTCCAACTGCCATCAGACTCCTCAACAGCTGACTCAGGATCTACCTCATGTAATTCCATTTGTACTGTTTACATTATCTTTTTGCACATGCACAATTGCACACACACTGCTGAGTATTTGCACTCCACGGCTCCTACGTAGCATATATTATCTCTGCATTATATTGTTGTATTTTTATTTCCTTCCTTCACTTGCTGCTTTAAAGTGCCTTAGATCTGCCTATTTAGGTTTGTGTTATTGCTCAGCTACTTTATATTTCACTTGTACTATGTGGCATTCATGTGGAATTGCATTGTACAGGGAAACACATTTCCTAACTGTGCATATGACAAATAAACACTTTGCCCTTTGACCTTGATTTTTGTAAAACTGAAACCTGAACCATTTTCAGGGGACTTTCTGTCTTTCTGTTCCATTTACAGTGCTTTTGAAAACCTTCTGGAAGTCCAGTAGGCGCTGTAATATTATATTTTAGCTCAAATATTGCGTTGCAGCAGCTTTATTTGGTTTGTTTGTTTAGAGTGGCTTTTTCTGTATTTGAGGTTTATAGCTGCTAACTGGCAGGGAGATAAACTCAGTGTAGCCCAGGGAAGCATGGTGATGATGAGCTGAACAAACAGGCTAACAGTTCTGGTAATCACAGCATGTTATTTACACATGCGCTGGAGACATGGGGTAGAAGGGGTGAATGATGAACGAAAACGCATGGACAGGGGAGAAGAGGAGGAGATAAAATGAAGAGAATTGGAGGCAGTGTTAAGTGCGTTCTGACTGGCACAGCTGTTTTAGCTAATAAATGAACTACTGCTGACTCTCCTGTGTGACTCTCTTCCTTTTATCCAGACACAGCTGACGATTTCTAAAATAAATCTCTCAAGTTGTGACAGATGTAAGTTTAGTACAGGTCTGATCAGCCAGGAACATATACATTTTTTTTTTAAAGTAAAGCTGAAGTTTACATAAGCAAACACTAGCCACAATACAACACTAGATTATACAGGAGGCAATAAACTGTGAAAATCATGTCATATCATATGCATGGTGTGTAAAATGACTGAATGTGTTGTGGTGCATTTACTGTATTGTGTGTGTGTGAGAGTCTGGAGGAGCACTTGATTTAATACCACTGCCAGGATTGAGATATGATTTGAGAGTGTCTTCATGGCGACCACAGCAACAGGCATTTTCTGGGTCATGTGAGAGATGGCATCTTTAAGATTTATATATCCCTTCCTTATATATACTGTATACCCCTCCTCCTTATATAGTCCTCCCAACCCCTTCACATATACACACACATAGTGAATGTAGATAGCCACAGTACTGTAGTGTATGTGTCCACACAAATAGAAAAATGGAGAAAGTGTGTTTGTGTATATATCTTTGTTTTTAAGTGTCCAGTACTGTTGCTGTGTCAACAGTAAAGCACATTTGAAGCCTATTCCACTGAAGGAGGGGCAGCAATATGTTTTGGACCAATGCTGCAGCTCAGATAAGATCCAGGCTACCGCAGCCCACAATCTGATCCTGCTGCTGTGCTAGAGGGCAAAATCCAATTTCCTCCTCCTGTGAAAAAAGAAATGCAAAACAAGAAAAGCAAAACATTTTTTAAACCAGTGATTAATGCTTTGCAGGAGATAACTATTTATCATTTATATATTCCAGCAGGACAAAGTGTAGTGGCTAATATATTGTTTGTACTTTCACTGGTCTGAGTAGCTTTTTGGCAATAATTGCATGATAAAGCCTGGCATGTCTCTAACCTGGGCCTTTGAGCCTCACTGGTCTTCCTCCACCAGGCCATGTTTGCCTTCTCACAACATGGCATTTGGAGCACAAATTGTCTGGCCTTTCAGAAAGCTGGACTGTCTAGCTCATAGTGACAGACAAAACAGTCTCTCAGATAACTGCTGCCTCCTCAATTATTAGACTTCTTTGAACTGAATGTTCCCTGCACTGTGCATGTCTGTCATCTGCTGAAGATAAGCAACGCGTCCCACAGTGTGGTGACAGTACAGCTCTGCTATTGATTTGTTACTAGCGTTTGTCACAGTGTCACTCTGGGCGTGGGGAGTGTGGGTCAGCACGAGACTATTAAGACAAAACATCTGTACTAACAAAGAGAACTGACCGTCTCCTGACCTGCAAGTTGGTGGTTCGATTCCCGGTCTCCCCCTGCATGCCTAGGTGTCCCTTAGCAAGACACTAATGAATGTATCATCTCCTGTAAAGTGCTTTGGCTAGTGCAACACACTGTGGAAAAAATGTGCTATATAAATACAGTCCATTTACTTTGCATATGCTTGCCTTGCACTACAGCAAAGCACTGTCACACCTCTTCCACATGCAGAAAATACCAAATCTGGGCTCATGAAACCAAAGTACAGATTTCCATTGGTCTGGAGTTCATTCCTTGAGTTTGTTGGCCCATGCAATTTTCTTCTTATTGGTCTCCTTCATTAGTAGTTTCTTTGCAGCAATGTCACAACAAAGGCCTGTTTCACACAACCTCTTCTGAACAGTTGTTGTTGAGATGTGTCTGCAACTCAGCAAAGTATTGATGGGGGCTCTAACGTGAGGGGGCTGGTTTCCAAACCTATCCACTGCAGCAGAGATAAGGCTTGGTCTTCCTTTTCTGGAACACCAGATTCATTGTAGTGTGTGATGGGTTCTGTGACTGCACTTGAAGAGAGTGAACAGAGTTACTCTACAATATAGTCAATAGCAGAAAAAAAAACACTGAAAGACACTGAAAGACTTTTGACTTGTACTGTACTGTACATACAGTACCAGTCAAGAGAATTTCTAAGACCCTTTACAATTTTAGATAAACTTCATGGTGTCATGATTCTGTCTGCCTGTTTCTGGTCTTATGCTTTTATTTTGATGCTACTTCCTGTCCCCAGCTCACCCTGACTCCTGGGAACTTTATCGCATCACCCAAATTGGTTTCACCTGCTTCTCATTACTCACACCTGGTTAGAACAGCATATAGGCAGCTTCCCAACACCAAGAAGTTGCCAGATTGTTCCTACTCCTGTTCAGACTTTCCAGTGTTTTTTTTCCTGTACCTGTTCTTCCAGCTCTAACCACGGATTACCTTGTGACCACAGAGTACTGCCTAACCCCTCTGATTCTGTTTGTGTTTCTGTGTTTTGACTATCAGACTCCTCTTTCTGACCTCTCGTTTGTGGGTCCCTCGGCTGTGTAGGTTTGCTGGCTCTGACCCTGGACTGTATTACTGATCTGAGAATGTTAAGTGCTGAATCAGTATCCAGCCTTGTGTTATAATTTGTGTCTGACCAGTGCACTTATTACTGGTCAGACACTGGTCTTACAGTGTTTTACTTATCCTCGTCTGGCTATATAATTGAGTTCACCCTCGACTTTATCAGCAGTTTCACACGCCGATCCTTACACATGGTGTACTTAAGCATTGCGCACAGATGTATAGCACAAAACTCCATCAACCACCTTCTCAGCAAATAGCATACAAATGAATGTGATGCAGAAAGAGTTGAGGAAAAACAAACTTGAATTTACTGCAAATGACCTCTCTAGAGGATGCAGCCAAAGTGCATCAGTAGTTCACTGAGCATGCCGCAGGGAGAGGCAGTGCTACACTAGCACCATCTATATGTAATCCTCTGTGGATTAGCATGTAGTGCTACTGTAGCTCTCAGCTAGGCAATTCCTCTTGTTGCCCCAGTCTTAATCCTTCCTCTGCCTGTTGTGTTTCTGCTCCACTAAGGACCAATTGCACCAATTTCACTCATCAAGCTTGATAATTAGTGACAATTGTAAAAGTAATTTACAAACTCAAGCAATGCCATTGAGCAAATGCTGCAATTAACTAGAGATGCTAATGTGTGCAGAAATGTGGAAAAGCAACATCCGACCTTTATTACAGCAAGGGGAAGAGGGCCAAGAAGCCGTCTTCCATGTGTCAGGGAGAATTGTCCAGGGAGGAGAGGGAAGGCAATGCATATTGGTGGATTGCCTTGTCACCATGCTGCAGCTTAATCCTTCAATACATGTGTGTTCAAGAACATGTGTTATGCCTGGGGCAATGACATTTTAATTGTGTGGATGCTGATTCAGCATCCACAGTATGTTAACCTGGTCTTTATTGTGTGGATGCTGATTCAGCATCCACAGTATGTTTTCCTGGTCTTTATTATTACACAGACAGATTGGTCTGCCTTCAAAATAAGAGTTCAAAATAGGACCCCAAAATATGCCAGCTTTTCAAAATAAAACCCTCAGATTGCAAATTGTTTAAAAGCCCCAAAGCATGCCAGAATTTCAAAATAAACTCACATGAAGGCCCTGAAATGTGCCTGACTTTCAAAATAAAAGCCCAGCATAATAACTGAACATAAACATAACATAACAGAACATAAAGTTCTGGAAACATGCCAGATTTTTAGCTTAGCTTTTTTTGCCCCATTCAAATGAATGGGAAAATTCTACTTCAGCATACTTTTAGCTATTTCAGCTATCAAAATGTTCAGCTCTCCAAGGACATTCATGCTGCTATTCTGAATTTTTCAAAACTTCATACTTTTTAAAATATTTAGCTTTATTTTGAAAATTTCCCCCTATTCAAATGAATGGGAAAATTCTAATTCAGCATACTTTCAGCTAGAAAAGCCATTCAGGTATCAAAATGTTCAGCATTTTCAGTGCAATCCTTCAGCACTCAGCATCCACACGCATTTTCTTCAGAAAATGCATTTTTCTAGTTTACATTTAAGACTCTTAGCTTATTTACAGTCATTGACATTCCAGCCTTGAAATATGTTTCAGCTCCTTCAGCAGCTATACAAACAGCTCAAGCTAGGCTTTATGGAAAAGAACATCAGTATTGCAGATAATTGAGATGATGGATAGTGCAGCAAGTTAATGGTTTCAAATGTGTGTATACTGGTTGAAAATCTGAGCTGAAATGTTATATCAAGAAACCACAGCACCGCTTGCCTTAAGAGTACCTGGATCTTAGCCCAGAGTGGCCATTTATGGAATATAAAAATAAATCATGAACTGATTCATATTCTTAAGTAGACTAGCAACGTGCTTTGCTGTTTTTTAGACTCCCTAGTGATGTGACTTTTGAGATGACAGTGTTTCCTTGGTCAGTTGATCCCCAGAAAATCAAGGTACTCAAACCTTATTGGGCATGTCTGTACCATATCTTGTTTTCTATTTAGTTCTTAACATTTCCTGGCTGACATATGTTGATACTGTAGTAGTTACAACAAACAAACAATATACTGTACTCTCTCCTCTATGACCTGATATAACAGGCTGTTTAATGTTTTGTTTGTGCTCTAATAGGCAAAGCAAGTTTATTTATATTGCACATTTATATATGCAAAGGAAATTCAAAGTGCTTAACACAATGCACACAAATAAAGCATTAAAATGCACATATAAAGAAAACATGAGAATGCAAATTAAATAAAATCATTAAGTGCATATAAAAAGCAACACTTATATGACTGCACAAGGTACAGTAGCAACATGCAAATGTAGAGACCTAGTACTTTTAGTATAGCTGTGGCAGACTGTGGATTCTCACTGTTCTCATTATACTTTGTACCCCTTTACTTCAGGCTTCCCAAAACTAACCTCTGAGTACTTAAACATCAAAGACAGGGCTGCTTTCTTCTGGAAGTTTGATATTTTAATATGTGTACAGTCAGCTAAAAAGCATAATAAGGTAAAATGATCACTGAGTAATGGAAGAAAGATAAAAGCAGATCAAGTGAAAAATCTAGCGGAATTAAGATACATTCATTAAAAGCAGTGGAAAAAAAATAGTTTTTAGTTTTAATTAGAAATCCATACTTTACTACCTGAGAGTTGATCAGTATAACTAATATGTTAGGCATGGACAAGAATAAGAGGTTATTGTTACTGAATCAATACTGCTAAGGGACAGTAGTATTGATTCTTTGTCTTATGCCTATCCAAATATTTCCTGTTTCTACCCTAATTTTCTCTTCTTGGCCTAGGATATAGGTGCTTTAGCAAAAGGAATGTCTTGAAGAGGCTTATTTGAGGTCAAGGCCTCCCTTTCTCTTTATGAGTAGTGTAATTTTTGTTTGGCTCTTCCAAGTTTTTTCTCAGACCTGAAAAACAATCTGTGATGTTACTAATCCAGCGTAAGCAGGAGGAAGCCTCCTGGAAAATGCTACAGTTTGCTCTTTATAGAAACCTCTCCTCTTATGTCCTCAGCGCTCCTCCCCTCCCCACCTCCTCTTCTTCCTACCTCTTCCCTGAGATTAAAGATGGGAGGTGTACTCTCATTCTGTCAGCCGCATTCACTCTGCCTCGTAGTCCTCAGTCTATGTCAGTGTAAACAGAAAAGGGTGTTAGAATTTACCCAAATTCTTTTATTGAAAACGCGAGAAGTGAAGACAGGAGAGGACTGTTTAAAATTGTTAGGAATTAACCCAATTCTTTTGTTGGAAGCACGAGAAGTTTCTGTTTTCTTACCTTTGGCTGACAATAAGGCCTTTTACCATATTTTTGCCAGATTTTGCATATTTCTGCAAAAGGCAGTTTCCATCCAAAACATTCAGATTTACCTATGGCTCCAAATTGAAATAGTTGGAAGAAAGCAACAACAAACAGACCAAACAGAAAACAGTAATGACTACTTTTTGCCAAAAAAAGCACAGGCGATCAGACTTTTCCAAAATCTATCAAAAGCACTCAAAAGCTCAGAAGTCTCCACACAGCCAAAGCTGACTGCATCAATTCTTCTACACAGACCTCTATCCCCTGCTACTCCCTGTTCTCTCTTCTTTTGTATTTGCATTACTAAGCTGTTGGCAGTGTTTGTCATTTTGTTTCATAAATGATAGCAATTACTATTCCAGTGCCTGGGATCAAAGAAATGCCAAAAGGAACTTTTAAGACAGGAGAAAACAGACTGCTTCCCCTTGTAAGATTTGATTCTTATAGGCTCTAGTTACTTTGTAAGCATTAGTTACTTTTCATCCCCTTATTTCCCTTTAGTTACTTTTCATAACTATAGTTTCCTTTAGTTACTTTTCAGTTCATTTTCTTTGTTATTTTTCATACCTTTATTTTCCTTCCTTATACTGTATATATTACAGCTGTATTGATGATTGCTTATATTTGATTTGATTTATTCTTTTTTTCAAGCATGTAGAAACAGTTGATATGTCAACACACATAATTTTACACATATCCAACAAATGCTAATCCAATATCAATGTGCTTATACCTAGTACATGCTTGAATGGAGTAGGAAGAAGTCAGACTTATCCAGTCCTACCCCATGACATCATCTTGCCATCATTGGTTTGCAAGCAGTATCTCTACATAAATAATTCTCTTCCACACCACACAAGTAATATACTAAAAAATTATAACAGAGTGTTAACATTCTTACATAATTACATTCTTAAATAATTATCTTCTACACCACACAAGTAATATACTAAAGAATTATTACAAAGTGTTAACATTCATACACCACCACACCCACAATGTTCCATCTAATTAATCATTAAGCCTGTTCTTGCATATATCTTGGTTTACACATACCTTTACATTTATGTGTAAACTCGTCAATTCTATTATTATTTTTTGTGTCCGCACTTAAATTATTCCATAGTTTTACCCCACTTATGGAAATACAAAATCTTTTTTTGGTTGTACGTATAGCATGAATTTTTAAATTTAACTGACCCCTTAAATTGTATCCCCCTTCCCTTTCATTAAATAGTTTTTGAATTCCACCAGGTAATAAATTGTTCCTGGCTTTATACAAAAACACAGCAGTCTTATATCCCACTAAATAAAAATTTTAACAATTTAGACTGTATGAAAGCTACATTGGTGTGATCCCTGTACCCCATCTTATGCACAATTCTTATCGCTCTTTTTTGTAATATATACAATGGTTGAAGTGAGCTTATGTATGTATTTCCCCAGTTTTCAA
>NW_018128066.1:3083685-3084204 GCF_001952655.1 Monopterus albus | reverse complement strand
ATGATGACATCATCATGGTAACATTCAGAGTACACAAAATATCACGTGCAAGAAGATTAACGGGACAAGATGGAGAAAGTAGAAATGAATGATGAAATGAAAGATTATTCCATGTACAAGGAACTTCTTCAGAGAATGGCCACTCCTCCTTCATGCCTGAGAAGCCAATAACAGATGTAGTATGCCTTGAACGTGGGAGTGGCAAGTTTAAAGTGGAGTACCTTGCTCCTGAGTCAATTAGACATAAACGATCTCGACCATTGATAGTCACATGGACTAGGGGCTCAAGAAACATGCTCTTTTGGCTCAGGGAATCACCTGTTATAGACTTTTGGCAGCCCTATTGCTGGGGCATCTGGTTGAATCCAGGTGCCTGATGTTGAGCTGGAGGTGTGTATGGTAGTACATTTGTCGCCTGAGCAGGATATGGTCCTGTTTGATCTTGCGCCAGCTGATAACGCAATGGGCAGTCACGTGCCCAATGACCTCTTCTGTTACAAATAAGACATCTGTCATCTC
>NW_018128066.1:3081339-3082522 GCF_001952655.1 Monopterus albus | reverse complement strand
AAAGGATTGCACGCTTTCAGCAAATTCTTCATACTGTCTAAGCCAACTGCACTCCTCTGACTGGAAGTGCCTGGCTCGTCACTGCACGGGGCAGTCTGTGCCCCAGATCCTGCAATTACGCAATCTAAATACTGTTGCGCACTAGTCCAGTCTTCCTCCTTACCGGGAAAACTGGCCGTTTTTAAAATACCTCCTTTAATCACAACTAATGATGAACCACTGTGTTCAGTATCAGCAAAAGCACGTAATGGCATTTGGTGGTGAGCTTTATTTTGAAAGTCTGCCTCCTCTCTGTCTTCCTCTGCAGCTTGTGTGTGAGGGGGAGGAGCCGAGGGTGTGTGTCCCCGCGTGTCACAGGAGGAAGTATCAGGGACATGCGCTGTTCCAACACTTGATGTGGCTCTCTGGATTTTTTCAAACTCGCCCAAAAAACAGACACAGTCTTGCAGAAATGTCTCACATTGTTTAAGTTTAACTTCTGTTTTGTGCCTCTGTAACAAACTCGCTGTCCTATGGCAGAAACATGCCTGGGCAGTCAGGTGAGCAGCCTGTTTAATGAACAGTTTTACAACCCCATCTGCTGGTGGGGCCTCGTCATAGGACCCAAACAGACCTCTTTGACCCATTTTTTGAGTCCAACGTACAAATCTATCTCTTTCACTACAATGTTGGTTTAAACTCTGTGTGCCAAGCCATTTGTTCAACAATTGATACAAGATAGCACCCAATGTGCCTGATTTGCAATTTCTCCAGTCCTGAATCACATCACAGTCAGCCATCATGAAAAATTAATATGCCACACGTGACGCTGTCCTTTATGAGAGACTCTTGGCCCGGTGAGAACTGATCAAATTGTGAAGCTCCTACAGAAGGCTAACCCCTTCTGCGCACAATTTCTGGGGGTTGATTCCCAATCAATTTCACCGCTTTATCTCAACAGGACAAGCAGTCACCCTTGCTGATGCAATTTTTTCCCCACTAATTCTATTCCCACCCGGAATCTTACACTGCTGTACAAGGCACGTTAACTCCACAACGAATTCTCACAGTGAACCTATTGTCCAGCGTGATACACTTGTGGAAAAACGTTTTAATTAGCCTTTTGTACAGTTATCCCCCCACACATTTAGAACAGCAGACTTTCCCTGTGCCTGTTATCACATGTGTGTAATGTATCAGAGAG
>NW_018128066.1:3076595-3080768 GCF_001952655.1 Monopterus albus | reverse complement strand
ATGGAAGCATTCAGATCAGGACCGCATATCGGATCTCCAGCTCAGCCTGGCACAGGATTACCGCTGTTGGTCCGGGATTATTGCTTAGGAAAATGGGCCGATCATCTGAAAAGTGTAGCTGGCTCACGGGTCATTCGGCACCATCTTGTTGTGGAACTATTTTGGTTCTTCTTACCATTGCTAACTCTGAGAGACGAGACAGTCCAAGTAACTTCATAACAGTGCTGATTTATTCAAAGGATCACAGGTAAAATTAAGTGTGTGTGTGTCTGTTGATTAAGTGGTGTGTAGCTAAAAACATTCTCACAGACTTCTAGTACATGTCGTGACTTAAACATAAGAACATATTATGGCTAAGGCTACAGTTATACACGTCGTAATAATAATATTAAACACCCTGTCTGCTGACAGTCATCAACTCTTCTCTCTAGTTATCCTTGACCAGATGTACCCTGTAGAAACTCATAAGCATGCCTAAGCATTTAACAGTCTAACTAGACATCCTATCTCCACTAAACATTTCTAATACATAAAGTATCTATCCAATATCTATCTGACTAAAAATACCTAACACAACTATTTCAATTTGGAGCCATAGGTAAATCTGGATGCTTTGGATGGAAAGCCTTTTGCAGAAATATGCAAAATCTGGCAAAAATATGGTAAAAGTCCTTATTGTCAGCCAAAGGTAAGAAAACAGTATCTCCACACATGCTACCTTTGAAGGCACATGCTCAATAACCTCACTTTTTAGTCTATATTTTGGAATAACATTTAACCAAACGAACAAGCATGGAATTGAGCCTGCCAGTGAAGAAATCCTTCCAGATGAGCAGAGAGCCACTGGGACCAGAGGTCTGGATGTTCTGGCTTACATTATGTGGATGCAGCCAATAGCAGCAATGGCTGGATACTGGTTATTCAAATAGCATACAGAAAGAGAAAAACATGGAGAGGATGGCCTCTTCTCTCTTTAAAACCATGGAAGTGGATAAGCTCCTGGTGTTATTCACAGGCTCGCTTTGACATCTTATGTTGATGTTTATTTAAATGGCGCTCAGATTGGCATGGAAATTGTCCTGTTGCGAATGCCCGGCAGCTCACAAAACTGCTGGTTCTGGAAAGAAAACAGGGAAAGCATGAGAGATAGGAATATTTCTGAAAGGACATAGAGGGATAAAAAAAGGGAGAAAACTTGAGAATTTTGTGTAAAGGAAGGAATCTGTGTGAAATGTATTTTGTGTAATGAGCCACCCCACTTCTGCTCTTTGAAACATTACCTGGAGCTGGAAAATAAAAATGTCTCTTTTTGCCTGTCCCCCATGGAGCGGCCTGTTCTCAGCTTACACTAGGGTGTCATTTCAGAGAACCTGCTGGGAGATTGCTCTTTCATGTAGGACACTGTGACACAGTGTGTTAATCATGTAGCCCCCTGTCACAGCACTCATAAACACAGACATTGACCTCAATGGCCATCAACAGAAATGTTTTTTTCCTAAATAAGCTGCTGATTTATGTCGCATTTGATGGTGTATTTTTCAAGGCTTAGTGGGGTGTGTTGTCTCTGTGTGGAAGGTGCTGAACACCCATTTTGCTATTACAGCATGGGAACAGTGTTTTCATTATTTGATAGTCCCTAACCTCTGCATCCCAGCCCATTTACAGCCAGCTTATCACTTTATGGCCATTCGCCAATGGCAGCACTTTGAAGTGTTTGCTGAGTGAGGGTGGGGGGTAGTGGTGTCGGGGCCGGAGAAGTTTAATTGGCTGCATTAGTTGGTTTGCTTCTCTTCTTCTGTCTTGGTGCCACCCCCAGTCACAGTGGGCCAGATTAGGTGACCTACATTTTCATTTTGCTTTTTCCCCCAATCTCCTCCCTCATGGTGTGTTTGGGTTTCTTTGAAGGATCCCAGTTCATCCCAAACAGCTCCTCTCAAAATTTGTTTTATCTAATTTGTGTAAAAAAAGAAAAATACAGACATTTTCAAGCTCAAGCCCACAGTCCTATTGGCACGGATGTGTTCACACAGACTACAGGGAAAATTTAATTTAGAACCCATCCCTGTGCGCATGACACCAACTGACAGCCTTCTGTGGGTAATGATGTGTTCCTTTTCATGTGTCACCCAAAGCAGTCGCCTTTGGAGAAGCTCTAATGTTTGTTTTGTTTCAAATACCTACAGTATATGCTTCTGTACATCTGGCATGACATCTACTGTGATAGGTTTGGGCTAGAAGAAGCCTCCATGTGGAGAAAAACAGTGAAATCCATCATTTTAAAAGATGTGAAATTGTTGAACAAGACATTTGGAGACATAGTTTTTTTGGTATTTTCTGATATTTTCTAGACCAAGTTAATCAGCTAATCAAAGAGAGTGTCAGGAAATGAACTGATAATAAAAATAATTAATTGCAGCCCTAATAAATTCTTTACAATCTATACACTGGTGAAAACAAATATGACAGGCTAAAATTTATTTGGTATAAGGTATCATTTTGTCTGAAACTGAATAAATGAATCAAGTTTTGGATGATTCCAATCGGGTTTGAACAGGTCAAGTAATAAATCTGGCCCTTTCAGTTAATTTGAAATAGGCTAAGACACTTGCAGAGAAAAATTTAAAGTTATGAGGAAAAGAAGCCTCATGCTAGTAAGTGAAACTTAGTTGGCATGGATGAGCCGTTGAGATCAGCTGTTAGTCTTGAAAATGGCAAGTAAATGGATTTATTGAGAATTCACATTGAAAGTGAGACGTGAGCAGCATGTTCATGTCATCAGAGCAGCTGTCTGTCAGCAGACACTTCCCCAGGCTGATCGACTACAAAATTTACTGCACAACAATAGTTGCTTGTATGGTCATCAATAAGAATGTTTTTATGAATGAATGTATTAATTGTACTGACTTTCCCCAGCTTGATACAAAGGGTGGGGGAAAGTGAAACCAAAATGATTGGAGTTACATCAGGTCAGATCAGTTACTAGTGAAAAAAGATACAATAGAAAATAATTCAGGAATTAAGTAATTTAAGCAACTATCTGTAGATTTTTTTTTTTTTTGCTTCACTAAACATGCCAGAGGTAAAAGAAAATGGACATGAAGCTTTAAAAAAATATGGTGGGTCCAGAAATAATGCACAATGTCAACTGATATTTTGTTATCACGGAATTCTATCCGCTCTGTGTCACACACATCAAAAACGTGTCTAAATTGGTGGAAGAAATTACATTACATTGCAGCATTGCTGTGCCAGGTTCTGTACATCTGTGCAGAGTGAGAGAGTATTCTCTAATAGATGTCATCTGGTGCCTGAGAGTGTGAACAAACTCATCATCTTGCGGAAGAACATAAAAATAAAATGAACAGAGCAGTGTTGTTTTAAAACAGTGTACAGTGTGTGTTTGGGTTATGATGCAATTTACAGTATGTTGACTGTGAAGAAGTGTTTATGTTCTTTATAGTCTTAGCCAGAATTTTAAGGCACACATTTGTTAATTTTTTTGCCAAATAAATTAAAAGCAAGTTGAAATTGACAGTGCCCTCCCCCAACTTTACCAAAAATGTACTGAATGGAACTGAAAACTGTGACCTCAAAATCATGATGTGAACCGAGCCATGAATTTTGTGAACCGTTCCAGCCCTAGTTCCTTTCCTGGTGAACAGACACATAGAGATGAGTATGGAAAATTGTCTTTTTTATCCTAAAGTGCAACATTCACAGGTAGCATGTGACGTCAAAGCACCCAAACCCATTATTTTCAATGCAAACCCACAGAGTGGTGAATTGACATGCATCACTGCGGCTTGACATGGCATGATAGGCTCTTGTTCTATTTGCCCAGCAATGACACATGTCAAAAGAATAAAATATTAAAATACTCATCTAATTCAATGCTCCTTGACTGAATTCACACCACTCCCGATATGCGTTACAGGTCTCATGACATGCATCACATGACATAGTGCCCCTAGTCTGTATGTACAAATATGTAAATGTAAATGTAAAGGGGGCAACTGTGGGTAGAGAAGTCATCTCCCAAACGGAGTGTTAGAGGTTCGGATCACGGTGCCTGCAGTCCACATATCGAAGTGTCCTTGGGCAAGACACTGAACCCCCAAGTTGCCCCCGATGGTTAGAGCCATTGGTGTGAGTTGGCGCTGCAGATGGCTGCCT
>NW_018128066.1:3069272-3075460 GCF_001952655.1 Monopterus albus | reverse complement strand
GAACTATTGAAGGTTGCACCCCTGTCCAGGGCGGAGCAGCCGAAGGAGATAAATGTGTTGTAAAAACTTAATTCAGGATTCAGAATCCGGTTTTCCTGCGGGAGCTCTGTCTCTCTGAATCCAGCACTGTAAGACCTACCTGTGATCAGACTTTAAAATCAACACAAAGTTTACTGAAACAGTCCTCTCCTGCCTTCACTTCCTGTGCTTCCAACAAAAGAATTGGGTTAATTTCTAACAGTCCTTTTGGACTATTTTCACATCTTAATAAGTTCAGCATACCTTCAGCTAGCAAAGCCATTCAGGTATCAAAATGTTCAGCTCTTCAAGGCCATTCCTATTTTATTGCATCTCATCCTTCAGATCATTCAACAAAGAACTTCAGCCATTTCTTCTCAACTATTTCAACAAAGAACTTCAGCCATTTCTTCTCAACTATTTCAACAAAGACCTTCAGCCATTTCTTCTCATCTTTCAGCTGTTTCAGCAATTGATTTCAGGCATTTTCAGGATGATCTTTCAGCTTATTAGCATCCACGCGCATTTATGACAGGAAATGCATTTCTCTAGTTGTTCTATGAAATTATACTAATTTATTCCCATCAGTCTATTCTCTTCATTTCGTAGTGTTTCTCTTGGTTGCACTGCTTCCAGTACGTGTATGTGGATGTTAGATTTTATTGTCAGATTTCAGCCTTTATGTGCTGCCATGTCAATCTCTAATCTGTCCTCAATATGCGAAATACCTCTCTCTCTGTAATGCGTCACACTTTGTTATATTGTCTTTTTGTATAGTAATGATGGTTTCTATAATTGTGACATACAGTGGTAGTATTAACAGGTGAATTAAGTCAGGTAAGTCCCCACTGAAGGCCCAGGTACCGAATGCAAAGCCCGGCACTGGTGTTTATTGTTGTAACCATGACAGCGATATTCCATTGCATGCCTTCTGAGCCAACTAGGAGGTAGAGCAGGGCCCTGCTAACCCATATGTATGATTCAAGCTACAACTGATAAGCAGTCACTGAATGGGCTGATACAGTGCCTTGTGAAAGTATTCAGCCCCCTTGAACTTTGCGACCTTTTGCCACATTTCAGGCTTCAAACATAAAGATATAAAACTGTAATTTTTTGTGAAGAATCAACAACAAGTGGGACACAATCATGAAGTGGAACGAAATTTATTGGATATTTCAAACTTTTTTAACAAATAAAAAACTGAATAATTGGGCGTGCAAAATTATTCAGCCCCTTTACTTTCAGTGCAGCAAACTCTCTCCAGAAGTTCAGTGAGGATCTCTGAATGATCCAATGTTGACCTAAATGACTAATGATGATAAATAGAATCCACCTGTGTGTAATCAAGTCTCCGTATAAATGCACCTGCACTGTGATAGTCTCAGAGGTCTGTTTAAAGCGCAGAGAGCATCATGAAGAACAAGGAACACACCAGGCAGGTCCGAGATACTGTTGTGGAGAAGTTTAAAGCCGGATTTGGATACAAAAAGATTTCCCAAGCTTTAAACATCCCAAGGAGCACTGTGCAAGTGATAATATTGAAATGGAAGGAGTATCAGACCACTGCAAATCTACCAAGACCTGGCCGTCCCTCTAAACTTTCAGCTCATACAAGGAGAAGACTGATCAGAGATGCAGCCAAGAGGCCCATGATCACTCTGGATGAACTGCAGAGATCTACAGCTGAGGTGGGAGACTCTGTCCATAGGACAACAATCAGTCGTATACTGCACAAATCTGGCCTTTATGGAAGAGTGGCAAGAAGAAAGCCATTTCTTAAAGATATCCATAAAAAGTGTCGTTTAAAGTTTGCCACAAGCCACCTGGGAGACACACCAAACATGTGGAAGAAGGTGCTCTGGTCAGATGAAACCAAAATCGAACTTTTTGGCAACAATGCAAAACGTTATGTTTGGCGTAAAAGCAACACAGCTCATCACCCTGAACACACCATCCCCACTGTCAAACATGGTGGTGGCAGCATCATGGTTTGGGGCTGCTTTTCTTCAGCAGGGACAGGGAAGATGGTTAAAATTGATGGGAAGATGGATGGAGCCAAATACAGGACCATTCTGGATGGAAACCTGATGGAGTCTGCAAAAGACCTGAGACTGGGATGGAGATTTGTCTTCCAACAAGACAATGATCCAAAACATAAAGCAAAATCTACAATGGAATGGTTCACAAATAAACATATCCAGGTGTTAGAATGGCCAAGTCAAAGTCCAGACCTGAATCCAATTGAGAATCTGTGGAAAGAACTGAAAACTGCTGTTCACAAACGCTCTCTATCCAACCTCACTGAGCTCGAGCTGTTTTGCAAGGAGGAATGGGCAAAAATTTCCGTCTCTCGATGTGCAAAACTGATAGAGACATACCCCAAGTGACTTACAGCTGTAATCGCAGCAAAAGGTGGCGCTACAAAGTATTAACTTAAGGGGGCTGAATAATTTTGCACGGCCAATTTTTCAGTTTTTTATTTGTTAGAAAAGTTTGAAATATCCAATAAATTTCGTTCTACTTCATGATTGTGTCCCACTTGTTGTTGATTCTTCACAAAAAATTACAGTTTTATATCTTTATGTTTGAAGCCTGAAATGTGGCAAAAGGTCGCAAAGTTCAAGGGGGCCGAATACTTTCGCAAGGCACTGTAACATCATGCATGAGAGAGAAGGAAGGAGAGTACCCTGAGATAAAAAAAAAACAGGTTATTGATACCTGGTTGATTAAGGATCTTTCTTGATCTTCTGATTTTCTTTTTGTGCCACTACCACCTTAATATTTTGAGCTCAATGACTTTTTCTGGATTACCATGAAATTTTGGTGCAAGGTCCCTAGCAAATGAATTAGAGTGCTAACTAGCAAGTGTTATCAAAACTAAAATGGATTTGATAAACAGTATTTATCAGATAAAATGAAGGTCCTTAACTCATCTTTCTTTGAAATTCTTTATTTTCAAATTAACTCACTTCTTAACTTACTGTATTTTAATGCATTTGACAGGATCCATCTGCATTGTAGTTGTAAATTCTTTGGTTACATTTGAAAGTTTATAAAACTGCTTCCATCATGAAATCACAAAAATGTTTGAATGATTCATAAGTACAAACAGTAAACATAAACTGCTCCTACCATAAATAAAATTAACAGTATTGTTGGGACCCGGTACTTTTCACCACGCTAACTCTGAGAGACGAAGCAGTCCAAATACTTTCAAAACAGTGCTGATTTATTCAATGAACACAGGTAAAAATTAACATTACACGCTCAGGTATCTTGCACCTCCAACATGCACGCAGGCAGCTGAAAGATGAAAGACCCTGAACCACAACTGGCCTGTACATTATATCACTTCGGGCTAACCCCATTCTACACAGAAACGCCAAACCGTGACGTCTCCCGGTGCCAGCTATGCAGCTGGCCAGAGCAGTAGTCAAAGATGGAAGAAAAATCAATGTGTGATTGTCTGTGGATTATGTGGTGTGTAGCTAAAACATTCTAACATGACCTCTAGTGACATGTCATGACATTAAACATAAGAAAATATTATGGCTAAGACTACAGTTATACACGTCATAATAATAATAATAATAATCATCCTGTCTTCTAACAGTCATCATCTTTCTATCTAGTTATCCTTGACCATAAGCATCCTGCAGTAACACATAAGAATGACTAAGCATTTAACAGCCTGAGCTAGACATCCTGTCTACACTAAACATTTCTAATACATCAAGTATCTAACCAATATCTATTTGACTAAAAATACCTAACAGTATATTTGAGCTTTTAGTGTGACATTGACATTTATAGGGTCATAATTAAATGTTCAAATGGTAGGAGTTCATATGCATCATACTGTATCATTTCTTGACTATATTTGCTTAGTGTGAGGGATTGCATCTCTTTTCTTTTGAGAGTTTGCTGAAGTTTGGCTTGTGAAGTGTCAAGGCATTGTGCATGCACTGGTTGAACGCTATTGTGTGAGTCTGTTGTGCCTCTTGTCCTTCATTAGATTTGTCGTTGAAAAACCTGACTTGCATATGTAGGTTGATCCAAATATTGTCAAAATATATATACTGTACAGTTGCAGTCAAAATTATTCAATCCCCATTGTAAATTAGGTGTATTAGAAAATTTTACAAATTTTCAGCTGTTTGGAACAATTGAAATAGCTGAACACAGCTAATGTAACAAGTGGTTTCTCCAAATTTAACACAAAATGCAACTTTTAATGACTTCTGCAGTCTCAAAATTATTCAGCCCCTTCATGTTGTGAATTGTATCCTTACCGTATGTTTATTAAGTCTTGCTTCTTTAAGGGGTGTGGCTTACAGTGATTGACATTGTATGTTCTGAGTAATGGTTGACTCTGTACTATGGAGACATACGTAGTTTGCATGTGAGGAGTTCCCTTTCTTGAGAAGAAGTTCTTGACACATGATTGATATGTATGTTCTCAAGAAATAAACAGTCACGTTAATCTGATGACTCGAGACTCTCTAACCGGAGTACTGTAGCGGTCAAGCCTGGTATTGCAACCACCACCTCACTAAATCTTACAGTCGTCTTATAGACATGTTATTCATTTCAGTGTTGTGGAATGCAGAGAAGATCGTTATTTAAGGCTTAGTGATATATGGCACCGATCATGACTTGGTATATTTTATTCATATTTATAAAATGTAGATAGAGTATTTGTCATTCTGGTGAATGGCAAACATGATGAAAATTATTTGTACATTAATCTTGCAGCGATCTGTCTAGGGTGTACCCCAATCCTCACCCTTTGGCAGCTGGGACTGGCTCCAGCCCCCCTGTGACCCTCTTCAGGATAAACGGTATAGATGATGATTAGATAGACATTAACCTTGCATATGACATACAGTGTAACCTCTGTCATTGAAATCTCTGTATACATGTATGTGGATGTAGAGGTATTGGCCAGGAGGCCTTTTACTCCAGGGGAAAACCTAAGTCTAATCTAATCACATGGATTACTTGATATGATGCTAACCACATTCTGCTAGATAGCACATTTAGCCTGCTACAGATGTGTAGCAGTTGCACTCACCCACTTCAGCTGATGAGTAGCAACCAGTTTCTAGCAGTAAAGGGTCTAATTGTCTATTTTAGCTGCCCCAGATAGGCAAATCAAGACAGCACCAGCACCAGCCATCTGGCTGCGTGAGAACTCAAGTCTCTGCTGGCAGAAACACAAATGTGTTTTTGCCCTCCCTGTTCAAACACCCACCATTAAAACCTCAGCTGTTCATGTTTTACAGATTGTGCATTTGTCACGGTCACTTGGATACTGTCTCAGTGATGTGGTGTGCTCCTGTATTTCAGCTGCCATTCAAATATCCACCCTGATTTGCTTTGCTCCTCCTGAAACAAAGCATCACTGTAATTTTCAGATAAAATGCCCAAAGAAGGTGCTCTGTGTTAAACATGGGGACTTTAAACAATGCAGCAGACTGTGTGATATAATCTGTCTAGAACTGTGCAGTCATCCAAACGCATGGTTAGGTTATTTTACTACTCCTTGACTTTTTCCATGTAGAATTTAAGACTTTAACAAAAGCATGCAACCTTTCTTTCTGAGTCAAATTAATTTTTGAAACTGACATGTTGCTGTTCTTTTGAGCATGGCTATAGGAGCAAATTAATTCCACTAAACAAAAGCCACAGTGACCATAAAAGACCTTGTCACAAAGCCCACTGCATACAGTAGCATTTGTACATGCTAGCAATCCATCAAAACCAACAAAAAACCAATTCTGTTGTGTGTGTGATGGGAAAAATACCTTTATCTTTGGGACAAAAGCGCAGGTCAAAGCTATCTTTAGTTGAGACTAGAGGCCTATTGCAGTTGTTATCTGTGTGAAACAGGGCCAGATGGGGCATAACCTTGGCTCATTCCCCACTGGGCATTAATCTTAGCTCTAATTAGCTGCTTTTAGAAGCTCACTAGGCTAGTTCTATCAGTCTGAGCACAGACACCTCTGCCTCTCACACCTTGGCTCACAGTGGCGCTCAAGCCGTGTTCAGAATAAGAAATCTCAACAGATGTGGAACTGATGATATTCACTGATTAAATGGGATGTTAATGAGTGTGACAGATATTCATAACACTGAAGATCAAATGGAACGTAAATGCTTGATTTATT
>NW_018128066.1:3064625-3068359 GCF_001952655.1 Monopterus albus | reverse complement strand
GATAGATGTTGCTAACAGGACTGCTGCTAAAGACACACAGAAAAAATTAAAAAAAAAAAAAGCTCAAACTATTTAAGAAGAAAAAAGTGGGATCAGTGTTGTCGCTGTTGTGAATTGTATCCTTACCGTATGTTTATTAAGTCTTGCTTCTTTAAGGGGTGTGGCTTACAGTGATTGACATTGTATGTTCTGAGTAATGGTTGACTCTGTACTATGGAGACATACGTAGTTTGCATGTGAGGAGTTCCCTTTCTTGAGAAGAAGTTCTTGACACATGATTGATATGTATGTTCTCAAGAAATAAACAGTCACGTTAATCTGATGACTCGAGACTCTCTAACCGGAGTACTGTAGCGGTCAAGCCTGGTATTGCAACCACCACCTCACTAAATCTTACACTTCATGTATCTTTACTGCTTAGTAGATCACCCTTTTGCGGTCATGACTGGCTGCAAATGTGATTACACCAGCTTCTGGCAGTGTTCCTGAGGAATCCTAGCCCATTCCTCATGGGCAATGGACTCCAGTTCACTAATATTGTTGGGTTTGCATGCTGCAACTGCCTACTTCAGATCCCAACAAAGATTTTCTATGGGGTTCAAGTCAGGGGACCATGATGGCCATTCTAGAATCTTCCAGGACCTCTTCTGCAACCAAGCCTTGGTGGACTTTGAGGTTATTTTAGCACGAGACTGTTACATCCCCAGTGTAAGAAGGAGCGTTACCGCAGGTCATTCCTCCCCACAGCCATCCAACTGTACAACACATCACTGCAGTGATAAGATAGGTGAAATTATGAGGGACTATGCAATAATCTACAGGTTTCCCTCCCCCACTGTGGGATTAAATGTGTGAGTAATATTCAATTGTTCTTGATTTCTTAGTTGTTTAGTCTCTACTGCTGTTCCTGATTCTCTCCGGTGCTGCTCTGTCCTGCTTTTTGGGTGCCTTTGATTTGCTTATTTGTGCTGTGTAAAATATAACGTTCTGATGATGCTACTTGTGTGTATCGGTTCTAATGCTTTGTTGCCTTTATGTAACTTTTTATTGTAAAACTAAGTGTTCTTTGTTACTACGTACTTACGTACGCATGCACCGTGCGGAGTGGCAGCAAGTTACAGCTGCTGTGTCCTTGTTTTATTCTTTTCCGTGTTTTTATGAAGTTCTGTTCTTATGTGTCTGTTCTTATGGTGGTGTCTGTTCTTATGGTGTTATGTTGGTTGTTCTCTATTGCTGTTGTAACACAGAAATTTACCCACTGTGGGATCAATAAAGTACCTACTCTGCTCTGCTCTGCTCTGCTCTGCTCTACTCTACTCTCTGCCTGGGATCATTGTCCTGTTGGAAGGTCCAATGACACCCAAGCCTCAGCTTCTTCATGGATGGCATGACATTTTGTCCTAAGATTTCCTGATACTTGAATGAATCCATCATTCCTTCCACATGCTGCAGTTTCCCAGTGCCAGAGGAAGCAAAAGCAGCCCCAGAGCACCACCAAGCCATTCCTATAGCCAGTGATGCTTTTCAGGCTCCCCCACACAGATGAGGCGTTAGCACAGACGTTAGCTGAAACCTGAGCTTTCATCTTTTCAGAGTAGCTCCTCTTTGCTGCTTTGATCTCCCTTGTCAGTGTGTTCCTGGCCTGGCTGTACAGAATCCTGTCCCCACACTTGTAAGCCTCCTCTTTGGCATGATAAAGCTGCTTGAGTCTGGCTGTAAACCAGGGCTTGTTGTTGTTGTATGTGCAGAAGGACTTTTTGGGCAGACACACATCCACACAAAAGCTGATATAAGATGTGACGGTGTCAGTGAATTCGTCCAGGTTTGTAGCTGCAGTCTCAAATACACTCCAGTCTGTGAAGTCAAAGCAGGTCGGTAGCTCTGACTTAGCCTCCTCCTCCCGCTTTCCATGGCGGTGTTTTTTTTTACAGGTCCCCTATATTGCTGCTGCACCTTCGATCAAAATGTCCATACAGCATTCTTTATTCACAAGAATCGGAGAAACGTAGTTCAGTGTGAGTTGTCCGATATTTAACAGTTCTTTTCTGGTAAAAGTAATCCAGGATGTGTTGCAAAAGACCAAGAAAACAAAGAAAAACAACAAACACAAGAGAGCACGGGTAACCACAGCCGCCATCGCTGTCGGTGCCGTAAGATGAATGTAGGCGCAGTGAGCTGTTCATGCTCCAGGTGCAGCATGTGAAAACATTTTTTCTTTTGGGAGCGCAATGAAGTAACTGTCTGTCTAGCTACCCAGCCAGTTATAGATATTTATAAATAGGGAATCCTTCAGGTTCACTGCTGCCTTTTAACTGATTCATTTTGGTGACATATCAACCCCTACCCAAAGTTTCACCTCATTTTTTCACAATGAAGAAATTTTATCAGGCCCTGTGACTAATAATTTATCTCTCTGCTAACACCTGTCACCACTACAACACTCCCAGTAGGATGGTGGGACATATGAACATGCACAGGCTTTACCTACAGCACAAGGCAGAAGCTGGGCTGCGGCAGCTGAATATGACTCCCAGGCGTCTTTGTGATTTACATGCAAACCCTGCCAGATGCTTGGCTTTGGGGAATCTTTTCATATTCTAATGCTGTGACAAGAAATATAGCCGTCAAGTGCGTGGTTGCTGCTGTGTGTATGGTTGTACTGCATATGTGTATGCTTGTGCTGTTGCATTTTCTGCTGCGTTTATGATGCAAACTGGCATCCATAACAGTGGCACCACAAACTTTTCATTTGGCCCTTTCTGATTACGCTGCCGCAAAAAAAGAATGAAAATCCAAACAGAGTGGACTTGTCTGGCTCTGAATATCTCCAAAGAATGCTGTATGTTTTGTTTTCAGTTTGTGTTTGGGTGTATAACAGGTAATGAGAAGTAGGTCCTGGTTTTGACTCTGCTGTAGTTATAAATCAAGGAACAGACCTAGGACAGCTCAGCTTTTGGTTGAGGTAATTTTCTATCACTTTTCAGACTTGTGTAAAATTGCTTCATCTGTCTTCAGAGAGTTTATAGGGTAATGTGTTGTCACAGATATAAAAGCTGATAGGGCAATGTGGGAACAGATTCAAAATAACAACCTCTCAGTGTTTTGTTTTATTATCATTGCGAGCATCAAGACCACAGATATAGAGCAGCTCACTATAATTGGTCTGCTGCTGTGTCATTGCAGATAATATTTGGCGTGATGTGGATGCTTGATTTTAGAGGACATACAAGTGGCTCCATATACAGTGACTGATAGGTTTAAAGCAGAGTTCCAGTACATGTTTATTTCTGTCATGACCTGGCTGTCCTTTTCAGATTTCACCATTGTTTATGCCACAATAAAAAGAGAGCACATTGAACTGTTGTACCCCATACTTTTTACCATACTGACTCTGATAGACAAGGCAGTCCAAGTAACTACAAAACAGTGCTGATTTATTCAAAGGATCACAGGTAAAATTTACATTACACGCTCAAGTATCTTGCACCTCCATACTGCACGCAGGCAGAAGTAAGATGGAAGACCCTGAGCCCACCAGGCCTATACATTATATCACCTCAGTTGGGCTAGCCCCATACTACACAGAAACGTCAACCGAGACGTCTCTGTTACCAGCTTTGCAGCTGGCCATAGCAGTAGTCAAAACATGAAGCAAATCAACGTGTGAATGTGTGAGTCTGTTGGTTAAGTGGTGTGTAACTAAAAACATTCTCACGACCTCTAGTACATGTCGT
>NW_018128066.1:3054540-3064611 GCF_001952655.1 Monopterus albus | reverse complement strand
AAACATAAGAACATATTATGGCTAAGGCTACAGTTATACACGTCGTAATAATAATATTAAACACCCTGTCTTCTGACAGTCATCAACTTTTCTCTCTAGTTATCCTTGACCAGATGTACCCTGTAGAAACTCATAAGCATGCCTAAGCATTTAACAGTCTAACTATACATCCTATCTCCACTAAACATTTCTAATACATAAAGTATCTATCCAATATCTATCTGACTAAAAATACCTAACAGAACTATGAGGAATGACTCTAAATTGTCAATAGCTTACATAGCAGAGGGCCACAAATATCAGCTGTACAATGGTGTTCATTATTTGCCACAGTTGGTCAGCATCAACTGGAGAGAAAACATCACACAGTGTACAGAAACTGCTCTTGGAGAAATAGTGTCAGCAAAGGTTTATTGCTGACCAGCATTCCTGTCACATGTTCATCATGCTCGTCTCTAAGCGAGAGGTTTAGTGAGCATGTTGTCAGCATTTGGCCAAAGAGCAGTTTACATGTCTTCTTCAGTGCAGCAAGGTGAGGTGTCATCTGAGTCTACTTAAGGAGGCTGGAATTAAGAAACAATAGGACATTTGCAGGCTACAATGGCAGCAGTATATTAACCAGCTGCGCAGTCCCAATATCACTACCAGCCAGGTTAATTGGCGGACTCTATTACAATGCCAGATAAGTAAAGGTGAAAACAGTCTCTTTATTATGCTCACAGACTGATCACTAGTGATGGCCATCTGACACCGAGGCCTCGATACATAATTCGAGCTGGGAGAGGGATTTTCTGCGAACCCCTGCTTTGAGGCTTGTATCGTTGCCAAAAGGACACGTGACTGATGATGTCCGACGCAGAAATGGCTGGCCTGAGTGACTCCCATGACCAGTTCAGACCGTCAATACGGTGTCATGGTGCTAGATCTCCCTGCGCGCGTCAGCAGGTGCGTAGGGGTACTATAAAGCCACCCGAGATGATGCGCAACGTGGGTTTGCCGGCATAGTAGGTGTGTGCGTAGTTGCTGTCGGTATGATCATTGCTGCTGGTGTGTGATCACCATGGAGCCAGCTAGGAAGAGACCCCGTTCTCCAATGTGGGAACACTTTCAGCTGATCGGTCCAAAGACAGTGGAGAAACTTACCATGCTAACTCTGAGAGACGAGGCAGTCCAAGTAACTTCAAAACAGTGCTGATTTATTCAATGAACACAGGTAAAAATTAACATTACACGCTCAGGTATCTTGCACCTCCAACATGCATGCAGGCAGCTGAAAGATGAAAGACCCTGAACCACAACTGGCCTGTACATTATATCACTTCGGGCTAACCCCATTCTACAGAGAGAGACGCCAAACCGTGACGTCTCCCGGTGCCAGCTTTGCAGCTGGCCAGAGCAGTAGTCAAAACATGAAGAAAATCAATGTGTGATTGTCTGTTGATTATGTGGTGTGTAGTTAAAACATTCTAACATGACCTCTAGTGACATGTCATGACATTAAACATAGGAAAATATTATGGCTATGGCTACAGTTATACACGTCATAATAATAATAATATTAAACATCCTGTCTTCTAACAGTCATCAACTTTCTATCTAGTTATCCTTGACCATAAGCAACCTGCAGCAACTCAAAAGAATGCCTAAACATTTAACAGCCTGAGCTAGACATCCTGTCTACTCTAAACATTTCTAATACATCAAGTATCTAACCAATATCTATTTGACTAAAAATAACTAACAACACCCTGTCCTAGTTACATACGCACATATTACCATCCTAGCACATCCTCTGTTTTCCCAAGCACACCTTCTCCCACCTACTACACTACATACATTCATAGACTTGATCGACTGACCAATCAATCTTTACAAATGTTTTCACATCATTTACACAAAGCCTAGTTACACCCATCACATAATTCAGACATTGTCCTGCTGCATACTATTTCGCCACCAGATAGCACTAAACTGAACCTTTGAATGAATGAACGAATACTCAATACAAATGATGAAGTGGTTTGATACAGGTGTCATGGTGTCAATTGGACATCACTTCTGATCACTAAACCCATGTAAACACAAAAAAACACTCACAGGTCAGGAACACAGTCCAAGGTCAGAACCAGCAAACTCACACAGCCGAGAGATCCGTAGCGAGGGGTCAGAGAGGGAAGTCTGATAGCCAAATACCAGGAGAGCAGTCCAAAACAGAAGGGCAAGGCAATATTTGGTGGTCAAAGGCAATCCACTGTCATAATTGGGAAATACAGGCATGAGAAGAAATGCTGGGAAGTCTGAACATAGGTCTAGAACAATCTGGCAGCTGCCTGGTGGGAGTCAGCTGCCTAGATAGGGGTGAAAACAGGTGCAAACAATCAGAAGCAGGTGAAAACAATGAGTGCTGATCAAAGTCCAAAACTGAGGTGAAACAGAAACAGGAAGTAATGTTAAAATAAAAGCACAACAACGGAAATGGGCAGGACAGAATCATAACAAGTCCTGCAGACTTTTTGTCTTTCCTTCATCAAAGTTATGATGTTTACCTTAAGCTTACAGTTTTGGACCCTTCCCAAACTGGATTTGATTTCAAATATGTTGTTAACTAGAAGCAGGGCCATGTATCAGTAGATTATCAGTTTCTGTGTTCTCTTGTTCAATTTACATGTCCTCTAATTCATTCTCGTTTTAATTAACTAACTTTGAAAGGAATCTGATTGATTGATTGATTGATTGATTTATTCTTTCAAACATGCAGAACAGAACAGAACAATGAACAAATGACAATAACACACATGATTACACATATCCAACCAATACTAATTCAAAATCAGTTTGCTTACACCTAATACATGTTTGAATGGAGTAGGAAGAAGTCAAACTTATCCAGTCCTACCCCATGACATCATATTATACAAAATTTATGCAACATTGGCTGCAAGCAATATCACTACATAGATAAAGCAGATTGTTACTTATTCGTGCATATATCTTGTATAACACATACATTTATATTTATATTTAAACTCCTTAATTCTGGTACTATTTTTCATGTCCACAGTTAAGTTATTCCATAGTTTGACCCCACTTATAGAAATACAAAATCTTTTTTTGGTTGTTCGTATAGCATGAACTTTTAAATTTAAATGTCCCCTTAAGTTATACCCCCCTTCCCTTTCACCAAATAGCTTTTGGATTCCACCAGGCAATAAATTGTTCCTGGCCTTATACATAAACACAGCAGTCTTATACTCCACTAAATCAAAGAATTTTAGCAATTTAGACCTTATGAAAACTACATTTGTGTGATCCCTATACCCCATCTTGTGCACAACTCTTATCGCTCTCTTCTGTAATATGTACAATGGTTGAAGTGAACTCCTGTATGTATTTCCCCAGTTTTCAACACCATACTCCAAATATGGCAAAATCAATGAACAATACAAAATCCGCAATGCTTTAACGTCCAGCATATGTCTAACCCTTGCCAATATCGATATATTTTTAGCTATTTTATGCTGAACATGTCTAATATGAGATTTCCAGGATAATCTGTCATCAACCATTACCCCCAGAAATTTAATTTCATATACTCGTTCAATGTTGGCACCCCCAATTCTCAATTGAAGTTCATTATGTGGTCTACGGTTCCCAAATACCATATATTTAGTTTTCTCTAAATTCAAAGATAGTAAATTATTATCACACCATTTCTTTATCTTCCCAAATTCCTCTGAAACCCTTACAGAGAGTTGCTGTAAGTTTTCATCTGATGCCCAAATGGTAGTATCATCAGCAAACAAAACCATTTTAACAGTTTCAGAAACCTTACATATATCATTGATGTATAATATAAATAGTTTAGGTCCCAACACAGAACCCTGAGGCACTCCACACACAATGTTCAGCTCACTTGATTGATATTCACCCAACCTCACAAATTGACGCCTCTGTGTCAAATAACTTCTGATCCATTTCCCAACCAATCCTCTGATCCCATATTTCTCCAACTTATCCATTAATAGTTCATGATTAACTGTATCAAAAGCTTTTTTTAGGTCAATAAAAATCCCCATCGTATATTTTTTCTCATCCATAGCACTTGTAATGTCCTCCATCAGGTCAGTAATGGCCAAGGATGTCGATCTTTGTGACCTAAAACCATATTGACAATCAGATAAGATATTATGTTTATCAATAAATGTGTCTAATCTGTTATTAAAGAGTTTTTCCAGAATTTTTGAAAATTGTGACAACAGAGAAATCGGTCTATAGTTTGTGAGGTTGTGTTTATCACCAGATTTATACAGTGGAATAACCTTTGCTATTTTCATATTATTGGGGAACTGCCCAAGTCGAAACGACATATTAAAAATATGGGTTAATGGTTTACATATCCCCTCAATTACCCACTTGACAGTTGTCATTGTGATACCATCACTATCACTAGATGTTTTGTTACCACATTTATTCACTATCTCTATAATTTCCTTTTCAGCTATGGGCTTCAAAAACATAGAACTCATGTTCCTTTCGATTGTATTATTATTTATAATGACGGATGTATCATCTGTACAAATGCCTCCTGCTAAACTAGGACCAACGTTCACAAAGAACCTGTTAAACTTTTCAACTACATCCTCCAATTTATTAACCTGTGTATCATTATCCATAAAATATTGTGGGTAGTTACACCTTCTAGAACTGTTTCTGATCAATTTATTTAATACATTCCAAGTACCTCTGATGTTATTTTTATTATCCTCTAATATTTTAGAGTAATATAGTTTCTTACATCTCCTCAAAATCTCAGTTAATTTGTTCTTATATGTCTTATATTTTTCTTCCGCCTTCTTTGATCGGTCCTTAATGAACTGTTTATATAACACATTCTTCTTTTTGCATGCATTCTGTAATCCCTTGCTCATCCACGGTCTCTCACTGTAATTCTTTTTATGTTTATACCGCATACGAGGACAGTTCCTGTCATATACAGTCTTAAATATGTTTAAAAATTTCTCATATGCCTTATCTAAGTCATCCTCTCTGTAAACTGGTTCCCAGTTTTGCCCCATAAAATCCTCTCTTAGCCTCCTTACAGCATGTTCATTCATCACCCTCCTATAAAAAAAATTTGTTTTTGGCCTCTCTTTTCTATACTGGCCCTCATAAACCACAAATACTGGTAGATGATCACTAATATCATTTATGAGTAGTCCACTTGTCATTTTACTATCCATAACATTGGTAAATATATTATCTATTAGTGTTGCATGCTGAGTTGTTACTCTACTTGGTTTAGTAATTGTTGGATATAGACTACATCTGTATATTGTGTTAATAAACTCCTCAGTTCCTGTGTGCCTGTTTGGATTTAACAGATCTATATTGAAGTCACCGCATATGAACATTGATTTATGACTTAGTGTCTGGTAATTTTCTTCCATCCACTCATTAAACTGGTCTATGTTGGCACCAGGTGCTCTATAAATACAGCTTATTACAACATTTTTCTTTTTTTCTAGTAGTAGTTCAACCGTCACGCACTCCAGCAAGTTGTCAATTGCCCTTGACATATTTTCCAGTTTCTTATAACAAAGGTTGTTATCTATAAACAAGGCCACTCCACCTCCCGTCTTATTTTCTCTATTTGTGCAGACTAAATCATAACCAGCCAAGTGAAGGTCGGTTCCTCTTACATTATTAAACCAAGTTTCTGAAAAAGCAATTATATCAAAAGAGTGTGTAAGACTACTAAGATAATGTTTTATACTCTGAAAGTTTGCATATAAACTTCTGCTATTAAAATGAATTAATGATAAATTATTTTCAGTCTTAACAATGCTGTTAAACTGCTCATCCGTATAATACTTGCAGTTATTTTCATAGTTCACAAAAAAAGTTTATTTCTGGGTCAAAAACTTCATCCGGTTCATGATGCTGAGTTTCAGAGTTTCCAGATGTGTTCAGTTCCAAATCCAATTCGTCAAAAACTTTAAACTTATGAAACAAATCACTTGCCTCGTTCAGTACATGTGTCATGCTTGGTGTTGTAGACGACACTTATCTGCCATCGCCGATGTCTAAACCATCATGTCTTTCAAGTCGACTCGCTCCCAAGCAACCGAGGGTCCAGCGGCCCCTCCCACTCCTTGTCCCAGCACGCTGGTCTTCGGAGTGCTGGACTTAGGTCCTAGATCCTGGTTCTGAGGACGGGTCACTAGTCGGTCATATCTCAGAAAAGCGATATCACCTTTCTGACGGGCCTCACGTAACTTGGGCATTAGTTCCTTTCGTCTCAGGGTCCAGCGGCCCCTCCTCCCACTTGTCCCAGCACGCTGGTCTTCGGAGTGCTGGACTTAGGTCCTAGATCCTGGTTCTGAGGACGGGTCACTACACTGTGTGATAATTACTGCAAGGAGGTGGAATGGAAGCAATCATGCTATTTATTCCCCACTGCAGGGGAAACCGTATAGGGTCACCTGCTGCTTTTATTGTCCTAAGATTCACCTTCACTACTCACATTCATCTTTTGAGAAACCAAGACAAATAATCAAGTAGCTCCATACACATCCCTGCTGGTATTTAGTCTGGTCTGATATATTTTCACAAATAATTATTATAATAAATGCACTGAAATGAAAGCTTGAATGAGAGATTGAATAAATAAACTGTGCAGGTGACACCAGAAAAATCCAGAAGCAGTTATAAGGAAAAATGAGGTGTTCGTATAGTATGTTCTAGTCCTATGCAGAAGCAACTCGGTTTATACAAATCTTGCAAACCATCACTCGCGAGACTTTTTTCTGCCAAAATTAAGTATTATGTGATAGTTTAAGGATTTCATTGAATGGCCATAATCTCCAGGCAGTTGCGTATTCATGTGAGCTTGCCTGACATCTACCAGTGCCATTCTGTAAGCAGAATTTTTAGACTGTGACTGGTTTTGCGGATATACTTTACCTTGTGCTGCCTGCACTTTGACCAGAGGATGTGGAGAAAAATACAGGGCCTGATGTTATTGCATGTCTGGGAATGTTCCTGTACAGGGACTCGCTGTTTTACCTTATCGGATCTAACCTTCAATCAGCCAGTCTGTGAAGCTCCTACAGTGGTGAATGATCAGCTCATTAATGCTGGATCCCTCCAGAGCACAGTAGCTATTTGTTTTGACCCCTTGAGGCCAGTGTGTCTGCAGTATGTAATGTGTTGCTGGTTAATGAGCAGATTAACTATCAATGATGTTATTATCAGTGCTACGCTACCTATTTGAATTAATTTCACTACTTTGGGACTGTGTGTGGTTGTTGTGCGGGAAAGCACAGAGACTACCAGTTGGATTTGCTGACCTTGGAGCTACTTGAAAAGGAGTGATGTTTCCACTACTCAGTGGGACTTAATGGTAAATTTTGAAAAACACACATTGCATGTCTGTTAGTGCATTGTTTCTGTAATGTTAGAAAAAATTGTTGTAAGGCTGGAGAAGTTGCTATGTCTGCATTATGCCTGTTAAAATATGGGGTTTCCTCAATTACCCGCTTTGTTTAGAGTGTTACAAATCTCTTTTCATCAGTACTTGTACCATTGTTAACCTATCGATGTAGGAGAAATTCAAATTTTATTAATGCTGTTGCAGTTGGTCTTGCTGTCCACTTTTGACACAGCAGTGGCAGCAGGAGGTGTGCAGGTTTACAAGCTATCACTAACCTCTCATTTTAAGGAAGCGGCTCTCAGGTTTTCTTGTTCTGAAATAATTACAGACTATTTGGAGTTATGGTGGGTACAGAGCTAATCTAAAGGTACCAAGATTAAACATTAAATGGCTGGAAATGGGCATGTCATGGGCTCTTTAAACAAGCAGATTAATAAGTAATTAATGTGTGTTGTCTACAGGCAAGGAAAGTAATAGCTTTTTAAATTTTGATACTTTTGCAATCTGTAGACAATGACTGTTTTCATCATTTGTTGCCTGCAGCATATGTTTTACTTTTCACGCTGTTTTTACGACGAGTGCACAGCTCACATTGCCGTGAGCTCAGCAAATAATAGAAAAGCTATTTAGAGTACACTTTATGTACCTCTGTATTGTTAATATACTAATTTTATTTAAAGTAATTTTAAATTTCCCTGATAAGTGTTACTGTGATATACTAGCTTTACTGCATTGTCTGATGATCAATTGATGTTCAATACCTGAAAAATAACCTCAACAACCCTCACCAATGAGATAAATAGGGCGGCTGCATCATGTAGCCTGGGAAGTAAAACCAAGGGCTTCAAAGTCCACAAAGCACTTGTCTCTCCACTCGCTACTGACCACGCAGTAATGAATGGTGACTCAAATAGCATTTTGGCATTTTATTCAAACAAAGAGAGACTTAAGACTCAAGAAAAGTAACCAGAAATAAAAGTAAAGGAGAGAAAAGTTGAATTTTAAAAAGAGAGGGTGATTAAAGAAAAAAAAACAGTAGAGGTACTTCCCTCATGATGCAAGCAGCTTTTTCCTTTCTTTTCTAGCTAATTTGCTGTTGCTATTGCTTTCCTTATTGCTGGTGAATCAGTTTAGCATGTCTGTAATGACCAAACAGCTGGATGATCTGTATCCTGCCAAACATGAATGTGTGAGTTTCTGGGGTTCCATGAGACAGTGAAGTGCTTCCCATTCAGGAACTGCAATCAGAATGATAAAATAAAATGTGTAGTCATGAGCTACTGGTGTGGGTGTGGTTGTGTGTGTGTGTGTGTGTGTGTGTGTGTGTGTGTGTGTGTGTGAGATGGGATGGGAGATACAAAAAGGTTTTCTTTTAGACTAACAGGGATTATTTAGCCTTATTAAAAAGGTGTTAGTTTTAGTTCAATATAGTTATGTTTACAAGGTGACAAAGGCTGGAGATAAGTTGGCATGTGTCTGAAAGGTAGCCAGTTCAAAGGTTTCGAGTGATCTTATAGGGGAAGACTGTGCACTGTCTAGTAAACTAGATTGACTTCTGAACTATGAGAAACAGATGATGCAGTTCTCATACTTGATCAGTTGATTTGCCTGAATTTGCTAATGTACCTGCAAACTGCACCTTGCATAAACATAAAACATGTGCTGCACCTCCATGAGCTGGAAGTGGAGAACCTTACAGTGAAGGAATATTGAGTAATGCCGACTATAGTGACATGTATCCGGAAGAATCATGGAGAAGTCTTAGTTGTAGTGACATATAAGAAAAATAGAAAGATGTTGGCTGGAGAAACATATTGGCTGGCAAAACGGGGGCGGCTGTGGCTCAGGAGGTAGAGCGGGTCGTTTCCTAACCGGAGGATTAGCGGTTCGATTCCCAGCTTCTCCAGTCAACATGTTGAGGGGTCCTTGAGCAAGACACTGAACCCCCCAGTTGCTCCCGGTGATGTCACCAGTGTGTGAATGCGTGAGTGCTTGGGAGTGCGAATGGGTGAATGGCCGAATAATGTGAAAGCGCTTTGAGTGTGCTATAAAAGCATAGAAAGGCGCTATACAAGTATAAGACCATTTACCATTTTACCAAAACCTAGAAGGATGTGAGCAATGAAATTTAATGATGGTTATGTCAATAACCAAAACTTCAATGAGTATAGGCTTCGCTCTCTAAGAGCTGTCACTATTGGATTTTCCCTCACGCATGCGCAGTCCTGAGGGATTCTTTCGTGCCCTGGGTCGTGCCAAACAGGTCCGCTGTGGTGGCATAAATGCCAATGTGACCTGTGATTGGCTCCTTACACCAGGGGTGGGGACAGCAGGACTGCCAGTTTAGAGTGCTACACCTATACCCATAGAAGCTTGGGTTATTGACGTAACCATCGTGCTATTTCATATAGGCTTCGCCCTCTAAGAGCTGTTGCTACTGGGATAAAAGTGCAGCTGGATGTAATCAATGCCCTGTTGACACACCGCCACCAAAGAGCATTAAAACAACACCTCAGCTTGCCAATATACCCCATAATAGCAGCTCAAAATCAACATCCTCTCTCCTGCATCAGGCCGTGACTGAGAAGCAGGTGCAATCATACCCATGTAACACCCACGGTGTAAAGGCAGAGTGGCAG
>NW_018128066.1:3051274-3054483 GCF_001952655.1 Monopterus albus | reverse complement strand
CTGACAAAAGCAGTGAGATAATAGTTTGAATTGCGAGAGCATACAGGCGCTAGCAACGCGCAGAAATAATTTGATGCTCATATTACGCGGCTGTTTTCTCACAGTAGTAGTAGTAATATTACGAACGGAGAACAGTAAGCATAACGATGCCAGTAGCTGGCCACAATCAGGCATGTAGGACCGGCAAAAAAGACCATGAGTACCATGGAGAGCGCACAGACAGAGCGTGTGTGTATGGTAAGGGCACACACAACAACAGTTTGCGTTGACAGTACAGTCAAGCAAGGGTACATGGCTGACAACTAATCACCCAAGCAAATGACACACATGCAGAATTAGCACTTGGTGGCGCTTTTACGCTCCCGTTTTACGATGGGGGTAGCCTCCCAGTCACGTAGAACACTCAGGACTGAGTGAGCCAATGAAAACTCGGACATGCCCTGAAGGTGGAATTCAAAAACTATTTAATGAAAGGGAAGGGGGATACAATTTAAGGGGTCAGTTAAATTTAAAATAAGGGGTCAGTTAAATTATAAAATTCATGCTATACGCACAACCAAAAAAAGATTCTGTATTTCGATAAGTGGGGTAAAACTATGGAATAATTTAAGTGTGGACATAAAAAACAGTAAAAAAAAATTGATGAGTTCAAAAGCAGATATAAAGGTATGTGTCAATCAAGATATGGGCAAGAACAGGCTTAATGATTAATTAGATGGGAGTGTGGATGTAGAATATGTATCCATGTAGTAATACTGCTTGCAAACCAATGATGATAAGATGATGTTAGGGGGTAGGACTAGATAAGTCTAACTTCTTCCTACTCCGTTCAAGCATGTATTAGGTTTAAGCAAATTGAAAATATTTTTGTGGATATGTCTGGAATTACGTGTGATTACATACTGATTGTTGTTACATGTTTGAAAGAATAAATAAATCAAATCAAATCAAATCAAGGTAGAAACAGGTAAACAAATATCAAGAAGGCCAGGAGGCTGCTGTGCAAATGTCCTCCAGGGCCATCCCTTTGAAGAGGGCAATGGAGGATGCAATAGCTCTGATGGAGTGGGCTCTGTTGTCAGGTGGTGGATTGCTCCCAGCTGACATGTAAGCCTGCGTCACAGCCTCACACAACCAGGGAGACAGCCGCTGTTTGGTTAAAGGCCGCCCAAGAGAATGCTTCCTGCAAAGTACAAACAGCTGTTGGTTGCCTGTCAGCTCCTGTGCAGCTACGTAATGGAACAGTGCGCACGCCGGGCAGAGAACATGGAGTTCTTTCTCTGGCTTATCTCTGTGAGGTGGAGGAAAGAACCCATCCAGTGAAATGAATGGATTGAAAAAAGGATGTTATTATTTTCAGTGCATAAGCAGGATTTGGTCTCAGAATGGCTGAGCTGCAGTCTTGATGGATAAGAGGCACACCAGTGAGATAGACAGTGCGCACAGAGCGCTCACTCGCTTAGCCAAAGTCAGGGCTAAGAGAAGCACTGTTTTCAGTGAGAGATGTTTAAGAGAGATTTGTGTTATGGGCTCAAAGGGAGGTTACATTTCATTGCATAAGATGCCATTGTTGATGCAGCTCTCGCACACTGAATTGTGTGTGCGACCGATGGAGGCAAACCTAGGCTCTCCAGTCACTCCCATTCAGGGGCCAGGCCCACAGCTGCTGGCCTATCATGGGAAACTGCTGGAGCACATCCCCCATGCCACGGCAGCTGCCAGGGCTCGCCCGCCAGCAGTTGAACCAGGGCCGGAAACCAAGCTGCACCCGCGCACTCCAGAGCTATTAGGAGGACATGCAAACATTCATCCTGAATGTGTGAGAGGAGTCATGGGATCAGTGGGACAGGAGGGAATGCGTAAAGGAGACCTCTGGGCCAGGGGTGGTGAGCAAAGGCATCTACCCCTAATGGAGGTTTGTCTCTGGCATTCATTGCAAACCAGAGGTTGCACTGTGTGTCCCTGTGTGCTGCGAACAGGTCTGCCACAGCTTGACCGAACCTGTCCCACAATGTCTGAAGGAGGGATGGATGCAACCTCCACTCGCTGGGCTAAGGTCCACCTCATGACATGAGATCCGCGGCACAGTTCTGCTCACCAGGGATGTGTACATCTCTGAGGGAGAGTAGGTTCTGATGAGCCCAGAGCAAGAGATCTCATGCAATCTCCAGCAGCCGGGCAGAACAAACACCGCCTTCTGGTTGATGTATACAACGGCTGTTGTATTGTCTGATCACATAACTATGTTTCCCTCTCAGTACCGGTGCAAAATGTTTTAAAATTTTTAGAACCGAGGCCAGTTCCAGGCACCCGATGCGGAGAGATGGGGTGTGATTCCACTGTCCTCCCACCGCTTGTGACAGACATGTGCCTCCCCAGCTGAGCAGAGATGCGTCTGTGAACACAGAGATGTGTGACGTAGCTCTGCCCAGGGGAACTCCTGTTGCTAGCACACTGGAAGTTCTCCAGTATGCCAGGTCTGATTGGACCGAAGGCGAACCGTGAGCACACGCCTCTTGTGACGCACCAGGTTAGGGCAAAGACGGCGGAACCACCTCTGGAGCTTTCTCTTGTGAAGAAGACCGAGGGGAACACCAAAGTGACTGGCTGACATCATGCCCAGTAAACAGCATGAGAGACAGAGCTGTTACCTTCGCGGGAGAGATGAAAGCACCTCCTGCCTGGCAGATGACAGCTTCGCTCTCATGGTGAGAAAGTCCAGGTGCACTCCCAGGTAAGTGAACGTTTGGCACGGCACCGGTGATTTCTTCTCCCAGTTCACTGCAAGACCCAGCTGTACAGGTCCAGTGGCCTCTGAGAGGGTTTTATCATCTGAGATGTTGCCTATGCACAAAATGGAATTCAGCAGTGGACATTTTCCTCCCAAATGTCTATCTGGCGGTGAAGTTCCTCTCTCATAAACCCAACTCTGATTTATTTATTGGACTAGAAAATGAAATGAGCTGACTTTTGACTATTTTTCCATTATTCTCATGTCTCATTCATTTCACTGTTTATGTATATGGTTGATAGAGAAGGTAAGTTCAGCTGTGTGTTCTGATTCCCCACTAGCTCAGATTCAGACTGACCCAGGCACCCAGCAGCAGCAGCGGCTGCTGGAGGCCTGGCTCTGTGACGCTGTGCACCATGACTACGCCAGTCTAATCGGCAGGGCCCGGGGTCCTGCCCCCAAGCTAGCCAACCAACCC
>NW_018128066.1:3033764-3050784 GCF_001952655.1 Monopterus albus | reverse complement strand
AAAAACAACACGGCTGCAGCGGCGAAAGAGAAAGAGTTAGCTTGGGGGAAAATAGCTGCCCGAGTCAATGGGTACGTTTACATTTTAATCATACAGTGTTCGGTGTAAGTAATTACTAAATAATGTTAGTAATGTTATTATTTGTCACTTGTAAAGTAAGGAATGGTTCTTAATTCTTCAATAATTGAATGAGTAACTTCAGTAATTGCATAAAATACCGATTTTTGTACGAATTAAAAGTGCAGTTTTATGTCTACCCTTTCTTAAAATTCCTATTGTGGTTGATATGGGATTTGTAAAGTAATGATTAATAAATAATCCAGTACGTTTTATGGAGAGTAATTATTACATTAATCAAAATACTTTTTTAAAATTGACCCAACACTGATGTAATAATATAAGAATTGAATTTTAATTTTCATGTAGGTGCATTGATGGGAATATGTGTGCCATCAATGCATCCAACCGCATTAGGAAATCCTGAAGGGGATTCTAATTATTAGTTTATTTCCAGAGGTCACAGCAAGATGTTATTAACTGATCATCATTTGTCAGATTAGCCTTACTGAAACGAATTCAATACCACTAACCTGCAATCCTGTGAAACTCCTCTTTAATGGCTCTGAGGGGTTTGTGCCCAGGAAACACAACAAAAATTCACAGAAAGCGCTTGAGGGTGAGGCACACTTTCCGAACTATTCTACATACTGTGGCCTTACTAATGTGCTCTGCATCCCCGATGTTATAAAGAAAACTGCCGTTTGCAACAAATCGTAACGCAACACAAAGCATCTGCTCGGATGTAAGAGCACGGCCACGATGGGTGATGTGTCTGATGTATGGGTGGATAAGATTATTGATATATGTTATGGACTCTCTAGAAAAACGGTACCGCTCAAATAAAAATACATGGGGATATGACAAAAAAAAAAATCAACTCGTGGCCTCAATATCCTCTCCCGACGTAAATGCAATTCCCTGCGAATTAATACAGCGTCCTCATCTACAGGATCCTCTATGAATGGACACGCCATTTTGGTCTCTGCGTGACGGAAACGTGTGCAATCTATGAATGTACTGAAAGATTAAATGAGGTATTAAACACCTTTCACTTTAAAAAGGGGCGGAGACCCGGAGGAAACTCTGAGTTTCCCGAACAAAACCTGCTCCCAAGCAGGTTAGGTTCACAGAGTAAGTTGCCATAGTAACTGACTCTGAGTTTAGATTACCTCTCTTTGTGAAACGGGTTTAACTTACCCCGCTTTCACGGGTTTAAGTTACCTCCGTTTCTGAAACCGAAAACTCAGAGTGTCCCTCATTTCGGGGTTAACAAACTCTGAGTTTCGACAAAACCACCTTCTTGAAATAGGCCCCTGCTCCAGCATCTGGGGCATATGCAGCCGCATATACCACCAGTATAAGCCAAAATTAATTGCTTTACCATATTCAGAGTAACAGACACCAGTTTGTCCAAGGATTTGTTCTGGAAGTCTTAGATCACTGTGGCATGCCATCTTTTAAACATTAGTTCTATTTCACGGTGACAGTCCCCTGGAGTTCCTTGGTGTGGGTCAGCCCAAGTCTGTTGATTCACTTTTTTCCATTGCTGGCTCCCTCAGTTCTCCCCTCGGCCAGAAGATCAACATGGGCACCGGTGGAGATGACCGGCAGCATGCTCCCACTGCCGGTTAACCTCCAGCATTTGGGGCTGTGCTTCATGACCTGCCAAAGATCATCAAAAAGGCAGCAGACCGTAAGGGCATCCCTCTTCCGCTGACTGCCTCTGCCCCCCTCCTTCTACAAGTTAGAGCAGCGGAGCAAGCATCGTCCCGTCTGCTCCGAGTTTCCCGCCCTCCGGCCCTTATTTTCTGAGGTAGCTGAGCAACCTGAGAACCTACAGGCTTCAGTCACCTGCTTCAAGCCACTCACCAGAGTCCAGGGGATGACTGACCTCAGCTTTCCCGCCATCCCACCAATGCATATGAGCATTTCCGCCATCTTGCTCCCCAAGGCAGTGTTCTTTGCAGAAGATGGCTGACTCCTCCACTCCCTTGTGATCAGGTCACCGCACGCCTCACAGACCATATTCACCAATGCGCCTCCCAGGCTGGGGCAGTGATCAAGAACATTGCTCTCCTCTCTGCATTTGTTTCTTCCCTCACTGCTCAGCTGTGGGCTCTCCCTGCAGAGGCAGCGAAGGAAATTGGCAAGGCCATGCCTGCCGTGCTGACACTGTCTTCTGCTGCAGCCGTGGCTACGGCTCACGTCAAGGCGTAGGCCACGATGATCCATCACAATATGTGGCTGCATATGTCCCAGATGCAGGAGCAGATCAGGAAGAGTTTCCTGGAAGGTCCCATCAGCCCTGAAGGTCTCTTTGGTCCGCACCTCCAGGAAGCCGTCACTCATCTGCAGCAAGCAGCTGATGAAGCAGACTGGGTTCGATAGCTAGGGGTTCGATGGCTAGCTTGTTGGCAGCACCCCCGTCCCTGCCGATCAGACTGGCGTAGTCATGGTGGACAGTGTCACAGAGCCAGGCACCCAGCAGCCGCTGCTGCTGCTGGGTGCATAGGTCACTCTGAATCTGAGCTAGTGGGGAATCAAGAGCACACAGCTGAATTTACCTTGTCCCATTCCTTTCACTATTTATTTATTTATATGGTTCATAGAGGACTTGAAAATAATGGAAAAGTAGTCAAAAGTCAGCTCATTTCATTTTCTAGTCCAATAAATAATTCAGATTTGGGTTTAAGAGAGAGGAACTTCACTGTCAGATAGACATTTGGGAGTAAAATGTCCACTGCTGAATTCCATTCCATGTACAGGCAACCTCTCAGAAGATAAAACCCTCTCAGAGGCCACTGGGCATTTTTCATCACTCAGGTAACATAAATGCAATTTTTAGAATGTTGTCAAGTCAAGAAGTCCAGTTTCCCCTTCACTTCTCAGAAAGACTTAATCTTCCAAGGAATCAAAGGGAGGTTTTTGTGTAGTTTTGAGTGCTGCGATTTGGAGCAAGGCCAGGCGATCCCACTAGCCTCATCAATCTGGCCATGGAGTCTGATCAGATGGGTTTTCATTCCATTTTATATTGTATAAACAGAGCATAACACTTGGATCCTTTTGAAGTATCTTTCTCATTTTTTAAAGACTTTTACTTATGACTCATCATGACTTTCTATCTAATGATTTTATTTCAAGTGTAGTGATGCTTGAAGGAGTATATTGCACATATATCTTTCTGCCTGTGCTGTGTAGTGGAGGGTCAGAGGTGCTATAGCATGCCTCTTTCCCCCACCGTTTTAGTATGTAGGTAGTTGCCCAGTGTAGACTTGTGCTCCACTGTGCACGTCTCTACAATAAAGCAGGTGCCCAGGTTTGAAAAGCCTGCATAAGAGAAAATGTTGTCAATAAATCACCACCACCTTCTCAACCCCTTGCAACTCAGGGTCTATAATTTGATGTGACTGGTCTTGATTGCTATTTACTGTGTTGTCAAGGTGAGGAGTCTCAGCTTTGTAAGTAAACAGATTCACTGTCACCCCTTCACTGGATCAAATAGTGTGTCTTTATATTAACTTGCTGCTTCCTATCCCTCCATTATTCTCTCCCTCCTCCACTCCAAAGATTGCAGTTGTCAGAGCCCTTGGTTGTACCTGACACAGCAGTGACAGAGCAGCAAACTGAATCACAGTGGCTGACAGTAAATCATGCCAGTGACTTTCTCAATTTTAATTAAAGAAAGGAAAATGTGGTTGGTATTGACAGGTATGTGTTGTAAGACACCATTAATTCAACCAGCATAAACTCCAGCCTTGCTGCACTGACACCAATTTAACTGATAATGCTTTAGACCTATACAGTGGGGCAAAAAAGTATCTAGTCAGCCACCAATTGTGCAAGTTCTCCCACTTAAAAAGATGAGAGAGGCCTGTAATAAGCAAATTTCTAAAGGTATATGCCATAATTATGGTGATAGACTGTTCATATTTAAATCAGCGCATAAACTAATCCGCAGCTCCCTTCACAAAGTTTCCTGGACTGATACTCACAAGATACTGTGAGCACACACAATACAAGGTCAGCAAGAGTAGTGTGAGGAAAATTTTGCTGATACAGACAAAATGTGTAATGAATTACACGCAGTGCATGTTCAACAAATTTTTTGACATGACAAATAAGGGTTATTTAATTAATTTATTTATATGACTATACAAGGCCAAGTATGTTACACACAAGGAATTTGTTTCCAGTACAGAACCAATGGCAGCCATCTGCAGCGCCACCTCAACCAGCGGCTCTAACCATCGGGGGCAACTGGGGGGTTCAGTGTCTTGCCCAAGAACACTTCGACTGCCGGCACTGAGATTCGAACCTCCAACTTTCTGGTTGGGAGATGACTGCTCTATCCACTGCACCACTGTCACCTCCCCAAAACCATGATGGCTGAAGATAAGTGGTTCTTCTTCAGTGTCCTCAAGAAGAAGAGGCACTGGTGAGCCTTCTTAATCATGCTGCGGGTGTTGGTGGTCCAGGACAGATCCTCTGAGATGTGGGTCCCCAGGAATTTGAAGCTGGAGACACGTTCAACAACCAATCCATTAATATGGATAGGGTTGTGTGTGCCTCCTTTCTCCCTCCTGTAGTCCACCTTGGTCTTGTTGGCGTTAAGGAGCAGGTTATTGTCAGCACACCACACAGCCAGGTGCTATACCTCCTTCCTGTAGCCTGACTCATTATTGTTGCTGATGAGGCTGATCACTGTAGGGTCGTCTACAAACTTGATGATTGTGTTGGAGCCATGCACAGGCCTGCAGTCGTGGGTGAAAAGGGAGTAGGGGAATGGGCTCAGTGCACAGCCCTGTGGTATGTTGGTGTTGAGAATAATAATGGAGGAGCAGGTGTTGTCTGACCTAACATGCTGAGGCCTGTTGGTCAGAAAGTCCATGATCCAGTTGCAGAGGGAGATGCTGATGCCCAGGTCACCAAGTTTGATGGTTAACTTGAAGGGGATGACTGTTAAATGCTGAGCTGAAGTCCATAAACAGCATTCTTGCATAAATGTTGTTGTTGTTCAGGTGTCAGAGTACAGTTTGCAGTGCTATGGAGACTGCATCCTCTGTTGCATCCTCCCGTGCTCCTTTTCCTGCAGTAGGCAGTAGGCAAATAGGTCATCAAGTGTGCCAGGACCAGGCGCTTGAAGCATTTCATGACGATGGGTGTGAGTGTTACAGGGATGTCAGGGTGGAATGTTTCAGCACTTGCACAATAGAGGTGGTTTTGAAGCATGTCGGCACAACTGCTTGGGTGAGGGACAGGTTAAAAATGTCTGTAAAGATGCCAGTAAGCTGTCCTGCACATGCCTGGAGCACACGTCCAGAAATGCCATCAGAGCCAGCAGCATTGCATACGTTAATCTGGCTCAAAGCAGCATACATGTCAGTGGAGGTGAGTGTGAGTGGCTGGTGGTCTGCGGAGGTTCTGGACTTGATAGCTGTCTCCTTGTTATCACAGTCGAAGTGAGAATAGAAGCCATTTAGCTCGTTGATGAAGGAAACATCTGTGGTTGTTGGGGTGGAGTTGCCGGGCTTGTAGTCACTGATGACCTGGATGCCCTTCCACATACAGTATACAAACAAGACTGTACTCAAACAAATGGAGGACATTGACATTAATAAGAACACAAGAACCAAATTAACCCTCTGGCGCATAGTGGTCACTGCAGTGGACAACTATTCAAAAGTCATTTTCTCTTAAATGCACTGGTTTCAATGGTGGAACTGCATATCAGTCACTAGAGTGCTCTCTACTGCACCACTCCATTGAGGTTTATTCAGTGGTTAGTTGTTGTAACTGCAAGTGAATTTCCTTTGAATCCAAGATGACTGATAGTAAGCCACACTTGTTGACTACTGCTGGAATATCCTGAGACCTTCTATTCCAGACGAATCCTAGAGGTAAAAAAAAATATGATATACAGTAACATCTAAATAATAATATCATTATTTTATTTTTGAAAAATTTGTTTCCAATAAGTAGTAAATTACAATTAACCATGTGTTCAATGAAGTGGACATCATGCATCATCAAGTATATTTCTGACTCAAGTCATGTAATTGCTTCACTTTTTCTTGTGACTGTTTTGGTTGTAAATCAGTACATTTTTGCTGTATTTTATAGGGTATTAATTTAAAAATGGATAGTCTTGTGCAGATTAGTTGTAGTCCACATGGCCTTGTCCTGTGCCGGCCAGTCCCCTGAAGATGGGGCCAAGAGATGGGCCAAGAAGGAAAAGACGATGTTTAGGGTCTGAAGACCCTTTTCTGTGGCCCTTTACAATAAACACATGGGTGGGGTCGATCTCATTGACCAATGTGTGGCAATGTATCCCCACAGACGTAGGAAAAAGCGGTGGTACATCCGAGTGTTTTTTTCATTTTTGGATGTGACCGTGGTAAATGCCTGGCGCCTCTACCTGATGTCTGGATTAGAAAAGATGAATCTCCTCCTCTTCAAAGCTTCTGTAGCTCGTACACTGATAAATGCTGGCTCCCTCCAACAAAGCAGAAGAGGAAAACCTAGTGCAACCCCACCTCCAATGACGTGCAGAGCAGTCACTAAAGTACCCCATGAGGTCAGGTTTGGCACAGGAAATCACTGGCCCAAACTCACCGAGGTGAAAAATGCAAACAGATGCCACAATGCTGCATGCAGTCGAAAGACCAAATACATCTGCATGCAGTGATGTGTGCCACTGTGCCCTGGAGGCTTTGTCAATTTTCATACAGCCTATGTTTGATGAACTGACATGCAGAGCATATTACAGAAGTGCTCAGAGATGCAAATATGTCTGAAAACTGCTGAAAACCTATTAATACTAGTATAGTGACATGGTAATACCAGTCCTGCATCCATAAAGAAGTATGGAGACTCAGATGTTCTTCTTGTTGGAGATATTTGAAGATTTGGAGATATGAAACCTAGCCTTAGCTTTAGGTATATTCATTTTTACATTAAGTTCATACTGTTTTATGTTGAGTGATCAGGCACATGTAGTCCACTGGAGTGGACATGTGTGTAACTCTCTGAAAAAAATCACATTTTTGAAAAAAAGTGAATATTTGTTTTTTTTCATGCCCTAATAAGAATAGAAACACTAAAGAATTTTTTTTGACTCAGGCTTTCATAATTCATGCATCAGAGGGTTAAAGAGCTCAATAAAAAGAAATTCCTCAGAGACGAAAGAGACTATAAAAATGGATACATTTATCCTTGGTTCTGTATTTTATCTTTGCATTAATGTTGCTCATAATACTGCACATGTTGCCAGGCTTTTTGTTTTCCAGTTTATTTTTGCTATGTTTGTGCCCCCTGACAGTGGGTGAAGTTGCTCCAGTGACTTCTGCTGTATCTGAGCTCTTTGTGACACCAGACAAACTAAATAAATACCTCAGGCACAGTAAAGTGCAGTGTGATCTGCTGTCAGTCACCAGAATTTGACATCCCCATGTGGATTCATATAGCTCTGGTGGTGCACGATGACAATGCTGGTTTCCAATCAATTACCTCCTGTCAATCTGTTATAACTTTATGTACAACTTTTATTTAATTTGCAAAAGACAATGTGAACCGCAACAGATCTTAAAGGTAAATGTGTATCATATGCCTCAACCAAATGAAGCAAACTACAGATGTGAAATAATTTTGTCATAGATTATGTACAGGCAGCTACTGTTTATCCAACACTGATACTGTTTTATTGTTTCATATTATATTATTATTATTATGGGCACATTCTGGGAAATACATGAAGTCACATTTACTCTATTGTAAGTGCCATTATTATTTTCATTGGCCTGTGGATGCAAACAGAAAATAAGCCACCCGACTCCCCAGCAGTTACTCATATGGTATTTGATTAAACTGACTCATGGATGATTAGTTAAAGATCCCTTCCAGACATGTAATCATTGGTGCCTCTTGAATGGTTTTTTGCTAACTTCAGTTACTGTGCAAGAATGATTAAGATTGTCTTCTTCTTTTCTTTATTTGAAAAATCACAAATGTAGAGTACAGTATAAATATGCAAATGTTTTCATTTCAGAAGTTTAAATACTGGGGACAAAGTGCCTCCTATTTCACTATAAAGTGCACTCTCAATGTATGTGCACTAGAAGCTTCAAGTTTCCACATCACACTTGTGTAAATAGCATACCTGACCATGATTGGGTTAAACTTATATCACCTACGTATGTACATAGTATCTCCAGCTGGGATTTAAAGTAAGCACAGAAGAACTGCCCGTTTAGCACACCTTCTGGTGGCAAATTCTGCACATGCATCCTTCTGCACAGGAACTTACTGTATGGTAGCTCAGGTATTTGCATTGCACTCACCAAGTATGTTCTCTTACTGTATGTATCGATGATAATCAACAGTGTTAAAATAAGAAAAACTTAATTTAAACACCTTCTGTAATATAAGTCATAATTCTTCTGTTTTTATCCAGGTCCAGTAGCTGTAATCAGTGGTGAGGAAGACTCTGCCAGCCCTCTTCATCATGTTAACCATGGGATTATTACCCCCTGCACTCTGGATGCGGGTACTGATGCAGTTGTCATAGGGATGACTCGTATTCCCGTGATGGATAATCCCCAGTACTTCAGACATGGACACAACTGCAACAAGCCAACCACCCGTGAGTACCCTTATAGTTTCTTATTGTCACCACTTTTTTATCACTGTACCATGTTCCCCATACAGTATTTACTGGTGGCATTATTTGATCTCCATTTTGTGGAGCTATAAAAGGGACCCTTGAATCACTGTTGTTCAAGCACAAGGCTAAGTATACTGAAAAGGCATTTAAGAAACACAAACTCCCACAGAATATAAAGAAAAATGCAACATCTGCTCAGACAGCCAGGTACTGAGCATTATGTCTTTACGAGGCTACCAGCAACTATTGCATCTTCAGAGTAATTTGCTGCTGGGCCCCTCAGGACAATAGTATAATTTAGAGTCATCTACAGCATCAGTGTGATCATATGGTGTTAGCAACTGGTGGCACACTTCCAGATGCATCATACAGAATCTGTTTAGACAAAAGCAGACTTCTGTATACCAGCTACTGAGCTACTGGTGTTCACACAGCCACCCCCAGCCCAATTCACTCACTCTCCCTTGGGACTCATGTTCCAGGCTGGGGAAAGACAAGCGCACTTTAAGGCCTAATTACTTACAATTACATCAACTGCTCAAGAGAATCAGCAGAAAACAACTGTGTCAGCAGCCAGTTGCAACCTGGTGCCTGCTTCTTTACCTTCCAGACAGTCAGACCTACTGGGTTTTAGTCAGGGAAACTCTCCTTCTGTCTGAATGGCAGCACTTTCAATCACTTCTGATTTTGGTCCTGTTCAGCTTCAATTTACATTGCTTACATCTTGGCACACTCTCAAGATGGCCGTTGATCAGGCTAGCAGAAACTGACTTCTGAGTTGGAGCCACTGAGAAAGAAGGAAATTCCATTTAGAGGTGATAAATAAATGACGCGTCTAATGTATTATGAATTGCATGAATTGTTAATGGCTAGCCAGTGACTGATTTATAATATGCCATGCCTGATTGCAAGCTAATAAATAAATGACAGCAGGCACAAATGAAACTTTCTCCTGATTACTGATTACATGGAATTGAAAGTCAGACTATGCACCTGCATGATGGCAGATCTGATGGCTTTACCCCAAATGTTCGCTCTCTCTCTCAGAATACAGCATCTATTGTCTTTTTTTATTTAATTCTATGCTCATGCATGAAAAAGGAAACTGTAGGAAATGAACCCTGATTTCATCACAAGGTTATAATGGACACTTCTTTTTGCCATGGGCTGGAAAAACAAAATGGCTCTGAACGGCTTCTGCCTCTGCAGATCATTCTCTGCTTATGAATGTATTCTTTCTCCTCAGGTCACAGACAGGGAAAGGAAACATCTCTGTGTATCCAGGTGTATACCTACAGTATGTGTGTAGGTGTGTGACAGTGAAAATGAAAATATGCACAGATGTGGATGTGTGGTTTGTAGGTAGAATAACTTTGCCAGTATATCACCTCACTGTCTTCTATCTCTTCTATGGTTTGATAAGTGTCTTCATTCAGGAGTCCCTTGTGTGACCCTGGGTCCCCTTGGGTCCCCATTGCTCAGCCTGACTGTTCTGCAGCTTTATGTGTCAACCAAAGTGCTTCATTCAGCTCAGATATTCAGCTGCTTTATTGATGCTCAGCCACCAATCCATAATGTATTCATGTAATGTATTCATTTACTTGAAAGCTTCTTATCCAGGAGAATAGCTTGCAGGCACAAACAGTCCTGCACACACATACACACACACATACACACACACAAACACCTCTCCTAAGTTTGGTCTAACAAGAGACACACCAGCACATAGGCATACATAAATTTAAACACAACCACACTTCTGCTTACCTGTGTCCATCAGGAGTTCGCAAATGTGATGGTCAGTCCGAGTCAGTTACCTCTACCAGTCATCTTGGTAATTTATGTTTCTTTCTGTCTAGCTGTGTTCTTTCTAAACTCATCTTGAATACTAACAGTGAGGAGGAGGAACAGTCTGCTGCTGCTGCTGTCTGCCATGCTGGCCTCTGCAAAAACAACTACATATACAGTATATCCATCCATTTTCTATACCGCTTAGTCTCAAATGGGGTCACGGGGGGCTGGAGCCAATCCCAGCCGGCTGCGGGTGAGAGGTGGGGTACACCCTGGATAGGTCGCCAGTCCATCGCAGGGCTAACATGCAGACTAACAACCACTCACACACACAAACACTCCTACAGGCAATTTAGAGACGCCAATCAACCTATGCTGCATGTCTTTGGACAGTGGAAGGAAGCTGGAGCACCCGGAGAGAACCCACGCAAGCACGGGGAGAACATGCAAACTCCCCGTTGGCCGAGGCTTGAACCCGGAACCGTCTCGCTGTGAGGCAACAGTGCAAACCACTGCGCCCCTTTTATTTATTTATATATATACAGTGGTGTGAAAAAGTGTTTGCCCCCTTACTGATTTCTTATCTTTTTGCATGTTTGTCACACTGTAACGTTTCAGATCGTCAAACAAATTTATATATTAGTCAAAGATAACACAAGTAAACACATCATGCAGTTTTTAAATGAAGGTTTTTATTATTAAGGGAAAACAAAATCCAAAACTATATAGCCCTGTGTGAATAAGTGTTTGCCCCCTAAACCTAATAACTGGTTGGGCCACCCTTAGCAGCAACAACTGCAATCAAGCGTTTTCGATAACTTGCCATGAGTCTTCCACAGCGCTGTGGAGGAATTTTGGCCCACTCATCTTTGCAGAATTGTTGTAAGTCAGCCACATTGGAAGGTTTTCGGGCATGAACTGCCTTTTTAAGGTCATGCCACAGCATCTCAATTGGATTCAGGTCAGGACTTTGACTAGGCCACTCCAAAGTCTTCATTTTGTTTTTCTTCAGCCATTCAGAAGTGGACTTGCTGGTGTGCTTTGGATCATTGTCCTGCTGCAGAACCCAAGTTCGCTTCAGCTTGAGGTCACAAACGGATGGCCGGACATTCTCCTGTACGTTGGTATACCTCAGTCGCTGCTTAGAAAACTCCAGCTGGTCCAAAATGCAGTAGCTCGGCTTCTGTCCAACACTCCCAGGCTTGCCCACATTACTCCGGTTCTCCGCACTTTACACTGGCTGCCTGACATTTTAGGATCGTGTTTAAGACTCTTACTTGTGTTTAAAGCCTTACATGGCCTTGCCCCACCTTACTTGGCAGATCTTTTATTTGTTTATGTCCCGTGCAGAGCCTTGCGCTCCTCGGAAAAATTATACCTAGTGGTCCCAATCCAAAAATTGGGGGGACCGCGCATTTGCCGTTTATGGCCCTCGACTGTGGAACTCACTACCGCTAGAGATTCGAGCTACAACCGAGCTAATGGTTTTTAAATCCAGATTAAAAATGTATCTTTTTAAACAAGCTTCCGAGCTTTAATTTGTTTTATTTGCCGTTGAATGGCATTGTGCACATGTTTTATATTTTATGATTATTGGGTTATGGTTTAGTAGGGCTCTGTCAGTTTTAGTATTGCCTTAGTGTATAGTTATCCTTATTTTGTGCAGCATTTTGGGCTCCCCAAGTTGTAAAGTGCTATATAAATTATGTTTATTATTATTATTATTATTATTATTTAATATATCAAACACCAAGTATCGATTTACACAGAACTCAATTGCAAGGCTGTACAAGTCATTGAAAGTAGTTTGCTGATCAATCTGGTAGTTTCCTAGGCTAGAAAACAGTGGATCTGAATCACCTGCTTGGAATAGTTTGAATCTATTGTACATGATTCATGTGACCCTCAGACTATTTCTTCTATCTCATGGTCAACAGTTATAAGACTGAGTTGAGTGCTCTCAGTGACGAATCAGGTTTAAGTTGAGCTGGGAGCTTAGATCCCCCACTCTCAATTCAACCTTAGGCATAAATAGAAAAAAGGGTTTTCTATGTTTTTACTTTCCCATCTTTCTGTCCCACAGTCCATAGACACAAAAGTGCAAATACAAGTCCAAAATCTGAGTTACACACTGATATATTAAATAAAATTTGTTGGTAAATTTTTGGAATTTGACAATTTTCTATTTTTCTTTTTGTATATACAAACTGAAACTGGCAAGTGTTGCACAAACTAAAATAGATCAATATCATATCTAATAAATGAAAAAACTAAGTTCAAGTTTTAATAGCATTTTATATGTTGAACATCAAGCGATATATATATATATATATACACACACATACATACATACATGACATTCATAGACAAGAGAGGAGAACAGGGAACTATTGGAATGCTACTATACAAGTAACCCCAGCGAGAGGGGTTACATACGGAGGATGTGGAACCTATGGATACTTTGAAACCCAACGTCTACACTAACAAACTCAAAGCAACTAGTAGCTCAGTGCTATAACATCCGCAAGAACGCCTATCAAAGCCAGAGATTGACGAGGTACAACCCGAATGCTCCAGCAAGGGGGAGCCAGGACAACAGGTCAGGGGGGAGATATCACCCCCACAATTGGAGATTGGGTACAAAGCCCCACTAATAGGCCTGGATGAGCTTGATTCAAGGGCTGCTGACCTGAGACTGAAGATCATGAGCAAGATGGACACCTGGAACTCCCGTGGTCGGTTACCAAGACTAAGTGAAGTGCCTTCTGAAAGTCTACTAGATGATGTGAATGCAGCACTAAGAACAATCCCTACTATGACCATCACTGCGACCAACAAGCTGATATACACCACAGCAACAGCATGCTTGGCTAAAAGTTCAACAAAGGCCATAAGGAGCAGTATCCTCCATGGAGAAGGAGGTTGGAGACCAATATCAAGGCAGAAAGTAAGGGCTCACAGCCCTGGCCACACGACTGAAGAGGTACACCAGAGAAGTTGAAGCCAGGAGAATAAACCGAATGTTCTCCACTGAACCATCCAAGGTGTACTCTCACCTACCGATTACGGAATGGAGCAACCATCAGCCACCTCCTCTACATGGATGACATCAATCTGTATGCCAGGAGCGAATGAGACACTGACTCACTGATCCACACCACTAGGATCTACAGCCAGGACATCGGAATGTCATTCGGACTGGATAAGTGTGGTTGAATGGTAACAAGGAGAGGGAAGATAGTCAGAACTGAGGGGATTGTACTACCTGAAGGCAACATAGCAGAAGTTGAGGACAGCTACAAGTACCTTGGGATCCCACAGGCAAATGGGGAACCATGAAGAGGTCACAAGGAAAGCAGCAACCACCAAGTACCTGCAGAGAGTAAGGCAAGTCCTGAGAAGTCAGCTGAATGGAAAAAACAAAGTCTGGGCAATTAACACCTATGCCCTGCCGCTCATCAGGTACCCCGCTGGCATAATAAGCTGGCCAAAGGAGGAGACAGAGGCCACTGACATCAAGACAAGGAAGCTCCTTACAACGCATGGTGGGTTTCACCCCAAATCCAGCATCCTGAGACTGTACACTAAGCAGAAGGAAGGAGGCTGAGGATTAGTGAGCGTCAGAGCCACTATCCAGGATGAAACAACAAAGATCCATGAATACATCAGGAAGATGGCTCCGAGTGATGACGTGCTTAGTGAATACCTCAGGCAGCAGAAACCAGAGGAACAAGGGAAGGAAGAGCAGGAACCCTCATGGAAGAACAAACTCCTGAACGGTATGTACCACCGTCAGATAGTAGAAGTGGCTGATATTGAAAAATCCTACCAGTGGCTGGACAAAGCTTGGCTGAAAGACAGCACAGAGGCACTAATCCTGGAAGCACAGGAGCAGGCTCTAAGTACAAAATGCACAGAGGCCGGGGTCTACCATACCAGACAGGACCCCAGGTGCAGGCTGTGCAAGGATGCCCCTGAGACAATCCAGCACATAACAGCAATATGCTAGCAGGCAGGGCACACATGGAATACCATAACCAACGGCGGCTGTACTCCCTGAGGAGGCTGAGGAGGTTTGGCATGTCACCTAGGATCCTTTGCAACTTCTACAACTGCATCATCAAGAGCATCTTGACAGATACAAACTGACAAACTGGTAATGGCCAACCGACCGGACATAGTAGTGGTGGACAAACAGAAGAAGAAGGCTGTAGTGATAGATGTAGCAATCCCAAGCCATAGCAACATCAGGAAGAAGGAACATGAGAAGCTCGAGAAATACCAAGGGCTGAAAGAAGAGCTAGAAAATATGTGGAAGGTGAAGACACGAGTGGCCCCGCTCCAAAGTAGGGCGAGTGGGGAATTTTTATTTATTTTTTTATATTTATATATTATATGCAAAGCACCTTTGGCACCTGACTAAATGTTGTTTCCCTCTGTAACACCCCAGTTCTTTAACTGGACAGCTCTGAATAACGAAGGAGTCCATCTTTTTTCATATAGTGCTGATTTATTTTAACCACAAGTAAAAATTACAAACATGACCCGGGTTGCTCCCCCTTCCAGAGGCAGACACACAGGCTGCTGGAAAGTGGAGTCCCTGGCCACACAGAGCCTAATACATTTATAAGTTTTGGGCTAACCCCTTACCCAGATGAAGTCAGTCCGCAGACTCCATCTCTTATCTAGTACTCCAGCTGCATTTCTACCTAGTCATAACAAAATGAAGAATCTCAATGTGTGTGTATGTTGCCACGTGATGTGTAGCTAAGGCATTCAGTTATTTATTCGAGACATAATATTCTAACATAAGATTAATACAGGAAAACAATTGGTGTCATGGTTCACTTTTGAGAATCAACATTCTGTCTGCTAACTTTGAAACAGAACAGACTAGAGCAGACTTTGAATCTTACTAAATTGCATTACTAACACATTAAGGTCTAACAATTACTAATATCTAACACCTCATTATGAAATTCATCCAATTGCAGTTGACGTCTAGTTGAACTGGAGACCTTTGCACATACATCTGTCAACAGGCTCAGGAAATTGAGGGCATTAGGACAAAAGTGTTGGCATTGTTGTCATTCCAAACCCAATTTAAAAACATGAAGTGGTATTGTGCATTTGCTTCATCTTCCAGATGAACTGGTGGCATTGACTTTTTGCTGCAGTAAACAGGTGAGCCATGAATGATTAGGATATTTGTTGAAATCAGCTCTTTTTTCCCCCCAGGCCAAGCTGAAAAGGGCCAATCCTGGGGAAATATACTGCATTAGGGAAATAAAGGCAGAAAAGGCAAAGGGCAATTCTTTAGCCTAATGACAGATCCATATCTAGCCAGATCTGTGCTCTCCCAGCAAGTAGCTTTGTTTTATCACCTAGCTTCCTATTTTAATTATGGGTTTGTCAAATCCTACTGGCCAAAATTAGACAATAGCTTTTGATGTTGGAGTATAGCACATTACCTTTCATTATATCCCTATTATTAGGGATCTCACATGTGGGCATGGCTCGGACAAACCACAACTTTGTCCCTTTTGCTCTTGTTTTAACAGGCGCAATTATGCTCAAGGTGATGCTTCTGATGATTTTGATGTTTCTAGCAGAGACAAGGAGTGACTAATTTGGAAACTTGAAAGCTGTCTAAATGAGAGGAAATTCAGAGCAGACTGATTGAAAGGCAGTTATCCTGTTCCAAGCCTATGATTCCATGAAACAAAACAGCCACACAGGTCTGCCATTTGTGAATTTAAACAACCTACTCTAATTTCACACTTAAGAATTCCAAGATGAAATCCTTGCAGCTCAGCACAGACTAGGAGCAAAACAGAACCAGCTTAGTCGGAAATTGATGCCAGGGGAATCTTGGAAAGCTGCATACAAATAGAGAGAGACACCTTAAAATTCACAACATATAGCTGAAAAACCTGCAGAACTACCTTTTTCACTTTACATGCAGAATATATTGAAATGTTTGCTTCTGCAAACACATAAAATTGGTTTGCAAACCTTTTGCAAATCAAAAAGGAGGCAAAAAGTTAATAACAAGCTAAAGTCAATTAAGCATTTCTTCACATTTCTTGACTCCTAAAACGATAAACTTAAAAGATAAAATTATAACAAGGTTATTTAATTGTTCTGTAATGTGATTTTAACTGTGGGATATATTATGGGAGCATGTGGGATACAACAACACATGACCAGTTTGGTTTCAGCAGTAAAGAACTGTACATTAAAGTTGAATCTGAAACATTCTGATGAGTGTTGACAGGTCAGTACCACAATGAATAATTCATTCTCAGTTTTTTAACAGCTGCATTGAACAAACCCAGAAAATTAACATTTTGCCAAAGAAAACTCATATAAGCATATTTTACTGTATATTATATCCATGGGAACTCTGGCTGGATAGTACACAGCCTACGATCACTCCCCGCAAACACACACACACCCTTTATTCAGTTAATCACATCGCTTAGCAAGTTTCTCATACCAAGCTAGTCA
>NW_018128066.1:3028350-3032143 GCF_001952655.1 Monopterus albus | reverse complement strand
TTTTTGAGTAGAGGTTTAATTACTGCAATCTTAAGAACCTGTGGAACATAACCTGTTAATAGAGAAAAGTTAATCAGATTTAGTATGGATGCGTTGATTAGGGGAAAGACGTCCTTGAGCAGCCTGGTCGGGATGGGGTCTAAGAGACATGTTGATGATTTAGATGAAGCAATTGTTGAGGTCAACTCACAGAGATTTATGGGAAAGAAGTAGTTCAAGTATAAATGAGGTCTCACAGATGTTTCTAAAACCACTGTAGTAGATGGCACATCCTTGAAAGCTGTGGGAATGGTCCGACCAATTTTTTCTCTAATAGTTGTGATTTTATTGTAAAGAAGCTGTGACTTCACTTCCAACACTTGTGCCACTCCTTGATGATCAAATTGATCCACCTTCACGGTGTCCCATGATCTATGACCTTCCCAAGCTAGTGCAACACATTAAACATTTTGAACTGGGTCCAGACGGATCCCGAGACATTCATTCCTACTTGAAAGACGTTGTTTTCTACTTGCAATGCTTTCCAATGACCATGTCTGCTTGATCAGACTAACATCTAGCTATGACATTACTGACTTCATTGAACGTCAACCCTGTGATTTACAGAGTAACTTTGCGCTGCGCCGCCTGGTGCTAGAAAAAGAGTTCTCTGATCAGGTTACTCAAACTGGAGTACTTGCTGCTTTAGAAATCAAATTTCTTAGGCAAACTCATCAAGAAAGGACAAGCACAGAAATTTTTCCTGTCTGTGACTCTTGAAAATGTGCTGAAGCTCTGCTTGACACAGGTGTCGACATTACCATAATGTCAGCCAGTCTATTTGATCAAGTACGGTCGATGGCACACCAATCAGGTTAAGACTTAAAGCTGCACACTTGCTCTCTTGAAAATCAGCCATTCACTAACACAAAAGAGATACTCACAGAAATGGCTTTGATCCACATGACCATCGGCCCAGTGAAAGTCATTCACCCAGTGTACATCACTGACCTTGAACGAAATCCTTTTCTCATGCGAAAGGATGTACTTAACCGATTTAAGCCACACATTGACTTTAACCAAGTACAAATCTGGGTACAGGTGCACCCACCCCTGCCCATTCCATGTTATAGAGGTGATAACAATTATTGTTATGCTCTTGACATTATGGCTTCTAGCAAACTCGCTGCTGACAAATGAACAAAACAAAATCTGGGAAACACTTCAGGGGCCTATTTCAAGAAGGCAGTTTTGTCGAAACTCAGAGTTTGTTAACCCCGAAATGAGGGAAACTCTGAGTTTTCGGTTTCAGAAACGGAGGTAACTTAAACCCGTGAAAGCGGGGTAAGTTAAACCCGTTTCACAAAGAGAGGTAATCTAAACTCAGAGTCAGTTACTATGGCAACTTACTCTGTGAACCTAACCTGCTTGGGAGCAGGTTTTGTTCAGGAAACTCAGAGTTTCCTCCGGGTCTCCGCCCCTTTTTAAAGTGAAAGGTGTTTAATACCTCATTTAATCTTTCAGTACATTCATAGATTGCACACGTTTCCGTCACGCAGAGACCAAAATGGCGTGTCCATTCATAGAGGATCCTGTAGATGAGGACGCTGTATTAATTCACAGGGAATTGCATTTACGTCGGGAGAGGATATTGAGGCCACAAGTTGATTTTTTGTCATATCCCCATGTATTTTTATTTGAGCGGTACCGTTTTTCTAGAGAGTCCATAACATATATCAATAATCTTATCCACCCATACATCAGACACATCACCCATCGTGGCCGTGCTCTTACATCCGAGCAGATGCTTTGTGTTGCGTTACAATTTGTTGCAAACGGCAGTTTTCTTTATAACATCGGGGATGCAGAGCAAGTAAGGCCACAGTATGTAGAATAGTTTGGAAAGTGTGCCTCACCCTCAAGCGCTTTCTGTGAATTTTTGTTGTGTTTCCTGGGCACAAACCCCTCAGAGCCATTAAAGAGGAGTTTCACAGGATTGCAGGTTAGTGGTATTGAATTCGTTTCAGTAAGGCTAATCTGAAAAATGATGATCAGTTAATAACATCTTGATGTGACCTCTGGAAATAAACTAATAATTAGAATCCCCTTCAGGATTTCCTAATGCGCTTGGATGCATTGATGGCACACATATTCCCATCAATGCACCTACATGAAAATTAAAATTCAATTCTTATATTATTACATCAGTGTTGGATCAATTTTAAAAAAGTATTTTGATTAATGTAATAATTACTCTCCATAAAACATACTGGATTATTTATTAATCATTACTTTACAAATCCCATATCAACCACAATAGGAATTGTAAGAAAGGGTAGACATAAAACTGCACTTTTAATTCGTACAAAAATCGGTATTTTATGCAATTACTGAAGTTACTCATTAAATTATTGAAGAATTAAGAACCATTCCTTACTTGACAAGTGACAAATAATAACAATACTAACATTATTTAGTAATTACTTACACCGAACACTGTATGATTAAAATGTAAACGTACGCATTGACTCGGGCAGCTATTTTCCCCCAAGCTAACTTTTTCTCTTTCGCCGCTGCAGCCGTGTTGTTTTTTTGTTTTTTTTACGGAATATGGGCTCGTAGTCACTATATGCTTGTAGTAGCACATCCATTTCTGTCGGGGAAAAACGCAGACCTATTTTGGCTTGGTCCTGTTGCCATGGTGACTCGTAATTTCTTCACTCCATTGTTCAGGGCTTTTTATAGTCGCGTGGCACGCGCCTAACTCTGAGTCAAACAACTCAGAGTTGATTAAACCAACTCTTTTCAGCTGTTCTGAAACCGAAAACTCCGAGTTTTCCAACTCTGGGTAAGTCAACTCAGAGTTCAGGTTTGAACTCTGAGTTTGTTAAACCGCCTTCTTGAAATAGGCCCCAGGTGCCAGAACCTGAAAATTTTCAGCCAACCACCCACCCAAATGGACACACCTGTCACTGACTCTCGGACAACGCCTCAGGCCTGCTTGGACCTCACATGTCCTCTTACAGCCCCCGCTGTCCCTACTTCTCTTGATTCGGACCTCATGTCATGCGCCGACAATGTCTTGATCCAACCATTAGAGCTATGCTGCTTTACTTGACTGAATTGGCTTCTTCTACTCCATCAAAGTCTGATCTCACATCAGATCCTGACTTGCTTGCTCTTTTCAAATCTTGTTCATCCCTATATATTGTCAAGGGCCTTCTTATGTACGGAACGCCAATGACTCTCCAAACACAGGCCACAGAGGAATCAGTGCAACATACAGAGCACTACAACAAGTTTATTGGCCACATATGAAAAGGGCTGTGGAAAGTTTCATTAAAGGATGCTTCAACATTGCTGCTCACCTCAAAACAAGACCTACAGTGACCAAGAAACTGCTTGTGATAAACTCCAAGTGGGGGACAAAGTCCAACACCTCCCCCTCTCTCAAGAAACCAAGTAAAAGAGTCGTCCACACATCTGGTAAAATCACTAAACAGTTCCTCTCCCACTGGTCTGACCCTTATAGACTGATCAATCTTATTTCTTTGTGAACCATGCTAAAACTGACAAAAGTCAAAAACAGCCAACCAGCAAAGAAAAAAACAGCGACAGGACTGACAAATGTCAAACCCCATGGGACTTGTTGGGGACAACTGTGTCCTAAATACATAGATTAAAAGTAACAGAAACCTTTGACACCTGAGCTCTGAAGTGCTCAGGACAAGACAGAAAAAGAAAAATCTGTTTGCACTTGAATTTGTAAGAAATATTAAAGAACCAGACTCCATCTTTGATTGATTGATTGATT
>NW_018128066.1:2996601-3025008 GCF_001952655.1 Monopterus albus | reverse complement strand
AAAGTTTGCATATAAACTTCTGCTATTAAAATGAATTAATGATAAATTGTTTTCAGTCTTAACATTGCTGTTAAACTGCTCATCCGAATAATACTTGCAGTTATTTTCATAGTTCACAAAAAAGTTTATTTCTGGGTCAAAATCTTCGTCCGGTTCATGATGCTGAATTTCAGAGTTTCCAGATGTGTTCAGTTCCAAATCCAATTCGTCGAAAACTTTAAACTTATGAGACAAATCACTTGCCTCGTTCAGTACATGTGTCATGCTTGGTGTTGTAGACTCCACACTTATCTGCCATCGCAGATATCAATACACCTGCGTATTTCTTCAGATTTCTTTCAAGTCTTTCAAGTCGACTCGCTCCCAAGCAACCCCACTATACAATTTAACCTGCTTAGTTGGTTTGACTATTAGCTACAAGTGGGGATGAAACAGAAAATCCCTCTAAATCAAATAAACTGTTCGTGAAACTAGAAATCCCTCTAAACCGAATAAATACTTTGTAAAAATGAAGATTCCTATAAGTGGAATAAAGGTTTTTGTAAAATAGAAAACACTCCAGGTAGAAAAAAATCTTCCTGAAACAGGAACAAAATTTCTCCAAATAAATTAAAAATCCTTTTGAAAAAACAAGGACAACAACAAATGAATCTACTACTATTACCTTTGGCTGTTCCCATTAGAGGTCGCCACAGTGAATCAACTGTTTGCATGTATACATTTCCAAGCGTATTATGCTGGATGGCAATTTAGAGTCACCAATCTACCTAACCTGCATGTCTTTGGACTGTGGGAGGAAGCCGGAGTACCCAGAGAGAACCCACACAAGCACGGGGAAACATGCAAACTCCGCACAGAAAAGGCCCAAACCCGGAACCTTCTTGCTGTGAGGCCAAAGGGGCTAACCACCGTGCCACCATGCTGCACGACAACAACAAATGAATAAAGGTAGAATAAAATTTCCCTTAAACAAGATGTAGTAAAAATGGCCTAGATAAAACTACAATTCTCCTTAAGACCAAAATTGTTTGAAGCAAAATAAATGACACTTTTCTCAACCTAATTAGACCAAAGAAGAAAATGTTCTTATTAAACTAAGTTCTTATCAAAACAGAACTAAATCAAATTCAGAAGTCCTTAATTAGCAAAGTGCTGAACACATATGAAATTGGCATTTGTACAAAAGTTCCGAATGAGTTACAAGACAACAAGAATATAATAATGACAATGAAAATAAATAACAGGAAAATTAAATAGAGAAATTTAGAGCAATAGAAATGAAAACAGCACATGCATTCTGATGGGAAGTGCTTGAAATCAAGAATGAGAAGAATTAAATAGAAAAAGTTAGTCTTAAGTATATTCATCACTACAGAAAGACTTTCTAACTTATATGGACAATAGTTATGTTTGCACTTCATTACCCCAGAGTAAGTGAAATATCATAGAAAAAAAAAAACAACTTAATGAAAAGTGGGTTCCTCTAAAAGCAAGGTTTGCTCATTTTCCCTGATGATCCTCGACCGGACTACAGTCCCATTGTGACTTCAGATTAATGAATCAATATCAAGCTGCTGACACATGGAAACCATAGGAATGCTCCACCCGTTTTGTGACCTGTTTATGCTCATAATCAACTATCAGAAGGAGTAGTTTGACAGCAAGAATAGTATTATTGAAATGCAAACCTATACTAGTCCACACTAACCTAGCTATATTTTGAGTAGCCCCACATTTTTCCCTCTTTCAGAAATACATGTATAATAGATTTACTTCTGTTCCATTTTGACCTAATAGGAATTTCTCCTACTAACCTCATTAGCTTTCTTTAACCTAAGCCCTGCCTAAGGTTACTTAGTGTTTTAGGAAATCCTACATTCTAGAAAAGTGTCATTTTAGGAATTCATCTTATTTCAGAAATATATTTAGGCATTTATGTTAGAGGAAAAAAAAAACTTTTTCTGAGACATAAGCATGCCATGGTAGTAGTGCTGTCAAGCTAGGCTTCCTTCAGCTACCTGATGCTGCTATGTAGTGTCCACAAGACCAAAGGAGACATTTTGGAAGTGTTGTTTTATTCTGAGGGATTCAGAATATTAATAATTACATGAGACCTTGATTCTAAGCCTTGAGAACAGCCAAAAGACTGCCATATGCAGAGCTGCTCCCTGCAATCCCTTTCTTATCAGATGGAGATTCCATGTCCTGTCTCCAAAGACCCCAAACCCCTCTCTCACCTCTGACCTGAGACAATAAAATTCACTTACTCAAACCACTCTAGGACTTGTGGTCCCTTTTATCTGATCAGTTCCCAAGGTAATAAAGCTCAGGAATGCGAAGAGAACCTCCCTACCTCCACACAGAATGTGAACTATGCCATAAACTGACTTTCAGTACACACACTTTTGTATAAGATCAAGAATGCATTTAGATACTTTTGTTAAACTTTTGTTAAAGTGCAATGTTAAATTAGTACCCTTTTACAGAAATGACTGGCTACAGTAAACACTGTGATTACTGCAGTGGAATTAAAGAAAGAGATTTCTCCAAAATAATGAAAATTATAATACAATGACTTTTTTGTTCAAGTGCAAGTGTGTCAAATGAAATGTAAACACAATGTAAATATTTGAAATTTGCATCAGTAGGAGAACTTTAGGAGCTTGATAGTGGGGTCCTTCTGTCAAGCTCCTAAAGTTCGCAGATGACACAACGGTCATTGGTCTCATCCGAGACACCAGAACTGTATCAGCAGTTGTAGCAGTCCTACAAGTTCCTGGGCTCCACTATCTCCCAGGACCTGAAGTGGACATCCAACATCAGGACCATCACCAAGAAGGCACAGCAGAGGATGTATTTCCTGCGCCAGTTCAGGAAGTTCAACCTGCCCCAGGAGCTGCTGATGCAGTTCTACAGAGGACTCAAGTCTGTTCTCTGCACCTCCATCACTGTCGGGTTTGGCTCAGCAACCAAACAGGACAAGTCCAGACTCCAGCAGATAGTCAGGTCTGCAGAAAATCAGATCATCAGTGCTAGCCTGCCCTCCATGGAGGATCTGTACAACTCATGGGTCAAAAGGACAAAAGGAGGGTGGAGAAGATTTACGCAGACCCCTCACACCCTGGACACAATCTGTTTGAACTCCTCCCCTCTGGACAGCGCTACAGGTCACTGGGCGCCAAGACAACCAGGCACAGGGACAGTTTCTTCCCCTGAGCCGTCACTCTGATTAACACCTAACCCACGAGAGTATGGCTGGTCAATAACCCTCAGTGCAATACCTGTAAATATACATTGTACATATACACTGAACACAATTATAAATGCAACACTTAAAAGGCCACTCTAAAATGTGCAGTTTTATCACACAGCACAATGCCACAGATGTCACAAGTTTTGGGTGTGCAATTGACATGCTGACTGCAGGAATGTCCACCAGAGCTGTTGCCCGTGAATTGAATGTTCATTTCTCTACCATAAGCCATCTCCAAAGGCATTTCAGAGAATTTGGCAGTACATCCAACCAGCCTCACATCCGCAGACCATGCGTAACCACACCAGCCCAGGACCTCCACATCCAGCATCTATCTTCACCTCCAAGATCGTCTGAGACCAGCCACCCGAACAGCTGCTGCAACAATCGGTTTTGTGTACCCAAAGAATTTCTGCACAAACTGTCAGAAAACGTCTTAGGGAAGCTCATCTGCATGCTCATCGTCCTCATTGGGGTCTCAACCTGACTGCAGTTCGTCGTCGTAACCAACTTGAGTGGGCAAATGCTCACATTCGATGGCATCTGGCACTTTGGAGAGGTGTTCTCTTCATGGATGAATCCCTGTTTTCACTGTACAGGGCAGATGGCAGACAGCGTGTATGGCGACGTGTGGGTGAGCGGTTTGCTGATGTCAACATTGTGGATTGAGTAGCCCATAGCGGCGGTGGGTTTATGGTATGGGCAGGAGTATGTTATGGACAATGAACACAGGTGCATTTTATTGATGGCATTTTGAATGCACAGAGATACCGTGATGAGATCCTGAGGCCCATTGTTGTGCATTCATACATGACCATCACCTCATGTTGCAGCATGATAATGCATGATCCCATGTTACAAGGATCTGTACACAATTCCTGGAAGCTGAAAACATCCCAGTTCTTGCATGGCCAGCATACTCACTGGACATGTCACCCACTGAGCATGTTTGGGATGCTCTGGATCGGCGTATAAGACAGCGGGTTTCAGTTACTGCCAATATCCAGCAACTTCACACAGCCATTGAAGAGGAGTGGACCAACATTCCACAGGCCACAGTCCAACAACCTGATCAACTCTATGCGAAGGAGATGTGCTGCACTGTGTGAGGCAAATAATGGTCACACCAGCTACTGACTGGTTTTCGGACCACCCCGGACCACCAATACAGTAAAACTGCACATTTTAGCGTGACCTTTTATTGTGGCCAGCCTAAGGGACACCTGTGCAATAATCATGCTGTCTAATCAGCATCTTGATATGCCACATCTGTGAGGTGGATGGATTATCTTGGCAAAGGAGAAGTGCTCACTAACACAGATTTAGACAGATTTGTGAACAATATTTGAGAGAAACAGGCCTTTTGTGGACATAGAACAAGTCGTAGATCTTTGAGTTCAGCTCATGAAAAATGGGGGCAAACACAAAAGTGTTGCGTTTATAATTTTGTTCAGTGTAGATCAGTTGAATCCAGACTGTGTGTGTGTGTATGTTTAGGTGTGTGGGTGTCTGTGTGTGTGTAGATGTGTACAGGTCTCTATTTTTAAGTACTTTACTCTTATTTTTTTCTCTTTTCCTAATGCACATTCTTTTGCTTGTTGATATGTACGTACACCTTGAGAGCTGCTAGAGAAATACATCATTTGTTAGCATCTGAAATACACTGTAAAATTTAAATTTTGGGCAGGAAACACGGGGTACATTAAAGTGAAATGAAATTCAGGTATCAGAAGTTTGCAGATTTGCAGGTGAAAAGAGTTTAAGTGGTTTCAAATATAACTTTTGTTTTAAGTGCATTTTGATGACTATCTTGTACAGGAACACCTGGTCATATTTGTTTGGAAAATGAGATAAAAAGTCAAAACCTTCCATAAATTACAGTTATTCAGATTTAAGAATGAGACACCATCACAGGAACAGTTTCTTGATTCCAGCCTCAACCTGGATTTGTCTAAACCTCTAAGTGCAGTCACCATGTAGTGCTGGATGTGTTCAGTTTTATATCAACACCACTCTTCTTGCTATAGTGTAACAGTATATCTCATGGCAATCTTTTGTAAGGTAATGTACTGGCTGTCACTGTGGTCCAGTGTATCAGCCTGTTTATGCTCGAGTCTCTGTTTTAAAACCAAGTCTCTAAATAGGTTTGAATGAAAAGTTCCCTAAGCTGGTAACAAAGATGCTAAGTTGACAGCAATGTCATCTTACAGGAAGAAGAGTGTCACTAGTGTCACTGCTGCGTGATGGTGTGTCTGTACTGTAGCTTGTCAAGCATGAGGGAGTTCTGACTGGCTCATCAGTTATTCCACTTAGTTACTTTTCATTATTCTAGTTCTTGACATGTTTTGACACCTACAGCATTGAAACATTTTGAATACTTTGAGTGATATGTAACCTGTAATATACCAGCTCATGGTTTGGAACGTCTAACACTTTAAAGAGAGAGCAAAAAGGGATTCAACAAACACTTCCTGGAGTAAAATTGCAAAAGGAGTTCATCGAGCATCCAGTGACTACTGGTTCACTACTGGTACAGTACTTGATTAGTACAGTGTACTAGACAAATATGTATATCAGACACAATAGTAACATAAAGTTAGTATAACACTAACATCACTTTGCTTCAGTTTAGTTAATTTAAATAATGGCAAAGATGACGTGAAGATATTCTGATAAAACTAATAAAATATTATTAATACACAAGCAAGTTTCCAATTTGCACATGTCAAATCCAGCTATGAAAGATGACCACAGCCACTGCAAAGGAGAAAGTAAATAAAGTAAAAGCCATGATAACAATCAAATTCTAACTTCTGAGAAACATGAATATATTATACTCTGCCATTACATGTTAAACCAGTTTCTGAGTCTTCACCTGCTGATGGATTACAACCTTCACATTTTTACATGCTTGGCATTTTACCAACTATCTCATATAGAGAAGCTTAATGACGCATGTAGCAATAGAAAAAGCTTCAGTAGCTGGATCATCAGCATGACAGGCAACTGATAGCAAGACCAACACTGATCCTTGGATGATCATGAATGATGGAGGAGTGCTTGGAAAAGAATTTAAGAGAGAGATAAGAGAAATGTTCATATTTCTTAAAGGAGTAGGATTCAGTGGGGAACAGATGTTAGGTACACCTGGAAAGTCTTCAGAAATCACTGTTCTATTATCAGCTGAGAAAATGTCAGACATTTAGCCCATGAAATTCAGTCAAAATGCATTCTGAATTAAATTGTATGTGTATCGACTTAGGGATGTCTTGGAAAGCAAATTTTTAGAGGATAAATCTCTGACAGGAGTGACGTAATAATGTCCCTGGTGGGGCTCTCACCAGGCAAACTGGCTGCCAGTTCCCGCAGAGACTTCTGTTCTAATCTACGTTAAAACTGGGACATTTCTCCATATTTAACATAGTGGTTAAAAAAACCAACCCAAGGAACACCGGAGGAATAGGTGACATTTTTAAAGAATCACCTTATCTTTGTCTATTAATGAGTAAACATTTCAAAGATTACATTTGGTAGACATTTGGGCAAAGTCACAATAAGTGCTTCCCCTGAGAAGCAGAACATAGTTTAGAAGTTGCATAACAAGATCACAGGTAGCAAGGGTTAGTCAGGCATTGAAGAGGAAATTTTAAAATAGCTGTGAACTGCAGTGGGAGGAAAATTTACATGTATAGTAGCCAATCATAGCTTAAATACAGCATACATTAAGTAAACTGACTGTTGGAAAAACCCCTCTCTTGAGCAGTAAATGTCTAATCATAGCTTAAAATCTGAAAGTAGGCACTGTTGCCAGCCAAACTTTGTGTTTATCTCCATATAGAAGCAGTGTGCATGAGGCTGTAGTAAGAGTGGCACTAAGTGCATGGTTGGTGGTTTCTTTTTTTAACCATCCCAAAACCAAAAGCACAAGATCACAAGTGTACGAAATTGATTAAACTGTGTGTACCTTTGATGGGGGGGCCTTACATAAAAACACAGACCTGTTCATGAGGAGCACATGCACTGTGTGGAAGCCATTCCTAGATTCCATCCATACGTCCATCAGTCCCATTCTCATTAATGCAATATCTCAGGAACACCTTGAGAGAATTTCTTCAAAATTGGCACAAATACCCACTTGGATTCAAGAAAGAATTGATTAGATTTTAGTGGTAAAGGACAAAGGTCAAAGTCAGAGTGACTTCACATCTGTCCCATTCTTGTGAACATGATATCTCAGAAATGTCTGGAGGGTATTTCTTCATATTGGGCACGTTCCTTCACAGTCTTCACTATATTAAATAAGTCTGGACCAACATGAATATGCATGTAAAATGCAATTTGACTGGTTGGCGGGAGGCATTCAGCCAGAAGGTGGTAATTCGAGGTTTTTCTATTTGTTTGTTTTGTCTTCCTCAGTCTGAAGCTGTTGTCACTAAGAATTTTGACCGTTATCACTGAAAACTGCATACATGCCCTTGGAGACCTTGATAATAAGGATAATCACCTTTATTTGGCCAAGTATGTTACACAAGGAATTTGTTACTGGTACATAGCAATAGTAACTCAGGGGAGTAAGGCTCAGCCAAAGGTTAATTGGAAAGAGACTAAACTTTGCTTCCCCAACTGCACAAAGAGATCAAACAGCATCAGGTCTTAGGGGGAGCTGAAAAAACACTGGCCTGCCTGTGGGTTTCAGGCTGTCTCTCTGTTGTGGTTGATGATGAACTTGGATTGATGCAGATGCAAAAGCTGAGTTCTACTGTAGCTGCAGCCACATCAATGCTTTTTCAGTAAACAGTACAGGTATAGTCTTGAGTCCTCGACATATTTTCTATGATTTATACAGTCACAAAATGTAACAAAAACGCAAAAGATGCACAGATGGAGGTTAAATAAAGATTGAGGAATTTTGCTTCTCTACCAAGGACAGATGAAATGTGATGAGCTGATTAGGAAGCCTGAAGATACAGTATATTGTAAGGATGATGCATGCTGTCTGAGCAGCAGCATAGTCAGGAGCTAGCTGAAACTGTTGAAAAAATAAAAGTTTGTACATAACTGTATATACCAATCCAAGGATGCTGCTGTTGATACCTGTCAATACACCATACACACCTTAAAATCTGGCTATGCTTCCTAAGGCCAGCATGTTTAGCTTGATTTTGAATGATGTTTAAACTTTGGTTCCTTCTTTTAATAATCCACTTAAATAAGTCATGTTGCCCCAGTTATTTATCATCTATAGAGCAGAACTTTGCTATGAAATAAGTTTATCAATGTTTTGGACTAAGAGAACAAAAAGAACAAAAACATGTTTTTTTGTGATAGCATTCCCCAAGAAGTAGTGATTAGATAATATTGGACAATGACTGCAACCATTAGAATTTAATTAAATTACAAATGGCTCCGTTAAATTTATTTCCTAATTTGTAACTTAGTCTAATGCTTATTAACTTTGTTTTGGCTCTTCACTTGTAATTTGTTAAAAAGGAAACATGCACGCTTCATTTCATTCATATTTTAACTCAGGAAGAATTTTTGTACAGGTGCACAACCTGTTGTAGTGTTACGTGCTCATGTAATGCTTCTCATCTTTATCAACATATTTTTAGAAAATGTGTCTGTGTGTGCACACATTTATAAAAGCAGTAGAGTTTTTGTGGTAAACCTACAAGATGTCATGTTTTATTCAGAGTGGCTCAGTAGCCAACAACTCCTACCCCTCTCCAAATTTTTCACACTGAGCCTGACAGGTACAGTATATGGGTTTAAAAATTTTATCCGCAGTACCCACCAAGCTCCACGCTTTATGTGTCATTGTCTTTCCACTATATCATTGGCTTTCTCACTTGTCCTGCCTCTTATGCTGATGAGTATGATTAACTTCCAAGATTGGCCAGTTTGGTTAACTACACTTATTTTATAGTAAAAGAGCACACTTCAGATTACAAACATTGCAAGCAATCACAATAAAGGAGAAAAATGGTCAGACTTTATTACCTTGTAACTCTAAAACAATCCCATTAGAGAGAGTTATTAGCAAACAATGGAATAAGAAATATAAAGAGGTACAGTGTGACTATTTTACTCACTCTGCTCACAGAGATTTTTCAGAAAATGACATTTTATATTTATGTTCTCATTTGTAAAATATCTCCCAGTGTCATTTCAATACCAACAGTAAAACCAAGAAATCCAGATAAGCAGCAGAAGCTCAGGTCCAGTATCTTCTTGCACTTTATTTGCACTTCAGAGATCTAAAACCACATGAACCCTATGTCATCAGTGTTCTCTCCTGATGACACATTTTTTCACAGTTTGAAAACATCACATATTCCATAATGGCTTTTTTCAGTACTTCACTGCAGCTGTATCACATTTATATTGAGATAAATATTCAAGCTGCTTTTTTATGGGTTTTAGATGTCTGCACTATTTTGTACACACTTTCTTATAAGTCAGCATGACATATTTGATACTGTAAAGTAGATGCAGTCACAGTGCAGTATAAACAGCTGCCAGTACACTGTATTGTAATTCCTCCTTTCCTTTTGCTGTTAGTCTTTCCCTGCTTTATACTCTTTCTCTTGCTTTTTCCTGCACTTTCCTTGTTTAAGAGACAATGACAAAATATTCATTTAGAGGTCAAATTTTTCTTTGTTATATATATATATATATTTTCTGCAAATATACAAGTTTTCTCTAGAAAAATGTGTATATCTTACTGCAATTTCTGAGACAAAGGTTTCAAAAGTTCTGATGATTTCTCTTTCTCACCCCTTTCTCTCCCTGCCTGTCTATGTGTCAGTTGTGCAGCATATAAAGCGGAGAGACATCATCCTGAAGAGGGAGTTGGGTGAAGGAGCATTCGGGAAAGTGTTCCTGGCAGAGTGTTATCACCTCAGCCCCACCAAGGACAAGATGCTGGTAGCTGTCAAGGTACATCTTCACTGTGTGCATGTACCGAATATACATTATAAATAGCATTAAAGGAATAGTTCAGCATTTTGGGAATGGAGCTTATTTGCTTTTATGGTGAGCACTCATATCCGTCCTCAAAATATAAAGCTGCAGCCAGTAACTGCTTAGCATAGCTTAGCATAAAGACTAGAAACAGCCTGGCTTCATAGTGCTCTGTATTTATTTCCTGCCATTTTATTTTGAGAGTCTGCATCTACCATAGACAACAGAGATAAATGTTAAGCATTCTGAGTTCTCTCATCCAAGACTGGGTACTCCAACCTCTACCTCTCTTTGTACCCACTCAAAAGTATCAGCTGGAACAACAGCATTTACTGTCAGCAAAGTTAATGCCCCAGTGAAATGGACGCTTTGTTAGATCGTAAAGCATTTAGAACCATTACACCTGTGTGTCCACTCTTAATGTTTTTATAGTGCCCCGTATTAAGTTGGGCTTGGCAGTGCCCAATGTGAATATGAGTGTGAAGGAGGGTGATACTGAATAAGTGGTTGCAGACATAGCACATTTACTAAGGAAAAAAATTACAGTCAGAAAACAACTCTGACCTTGACAAAAGGAGTAGTGGGAGAGTTAGAATGAAGATTATGGAGTGTCTGGCTGTTACTTCCTTTTCTCGGCATTGCAGGATTAACAGCAAAAATGTAACCTGTTTAATAATAAGCCTCCTCTACAGTGACATCTCTGTTTTTATGTAGATGTGCATTTCATTTGACCATATTACTGTCTGTGATAAAGCAAGAAGAACCTCTCTGAATACAGTCAAAGGTCAACAAAAGAAAATTCATTGCAATACTTTTCCTCAATGTATTGTAGTAGAGCACTTGGAGGTATTGTTTTGGAGGGATTCCCAGACAGGAAACATTTTTCTTAAGTGTGCAGTTTGATTTGGTAATAGGATTTTATGGTCATTTTACCTACTCTGTTGTGCATCTCAACCACCCCTAGCATTTCACATATCACTGAATGTGTTTCCATCCCAAGGTCTTTCTGTCTATAATAACATCAGCAGCAGGCTGAGACAGCATGACTCAAGGAAATGAACTTGTTGCATTTCCCCGTTTCTGAGTCTTTTTTTCCTCCAGTAGAGGCTGCAGTATTGTTGGTGTTGGATTTGAATTTCTTTTATCTGATACTGGTGACTTCAAAGGACATCCCACTAAGATTTGATATTTCATGTGTACTGTACTTCAAAGGAGTTCAAGGTGCTCACAGTTTGATTCTAATACTAATCAGGTCCATTTCTTCCAGTACAGTTGTTGTAATGACTAGCCTACGAACTTTGTACAGGATAATGATGTGGATACGTATATCAAAACTTCCATCACAAGAGCTAAATGACTTAATTATATATAAATCCATCCATCCATCCATCCATCTTCCTCTGCTTATCTGGAACTGGGTCAAGGGGGCAGCAGTCTAAACTAAGATGCCCAGACTTCCCTCTCCCTAGACACGTCCTCCAGCTTCTCCGGGGGGATACCGAGGTGTTCCCAGGCCAGCCGAGAGACATAGTTCCTCCAGTGTGTCCTGGGTCTTCCCCGGGGCCCCCTCCCGGTGGGACATGCCTGAAACACCTCCCTAGGAAGGCGCCCAGGAGGCATTCAAAACAGATGCCTGAGCCACCTCAGCTGGTTCCTCTCGATGTGGAGGAGCAACGGTTCTACTCTGAGCTCCTCCCGGGTGACCGAGCTCCTCACCCTATCTCTAAGGGTGCACCCAGCCACCCTGCGAAGAAAGCTTATTTTGGCCGCCTGTATCCAGGATCTTGCCCTTTCGGTCATGACCCAAAGCTCATGACAATAGGTGAAAGTCAGAATGTAGATCAACCGATACATCGAGAGCTTCGCCTTACAGCTTAGACTTTCCCGGGGAGGCTGAGGAGTGTGATCCCCCTGTAGTTGGAGCACACCCTCCGACCCTTCGATCCCTCTTCTTGAAAAGAGGGACCACCACCCCAGTCTGCCAATCCAGAGGCACTGTCCCCAACCGCCATGCGATGTTGCAGAGGCATGTCAGCCAAGACAGCCCCACAACATCTAGAGACTTAAGGCACTCAGGGCGAATCTCATCTCATCCACCCCCAGTGCCTTGTCACCGAGAAGCTTCTCAACTACCTCGGTGACTTCAGCTTGGGTGATGGATGAACCCACGTCCCTGGCCTCTGCTTCCTCATTGGAAGACATGAAACCGGAGTTGAGGAGATCCTCGAAGCATTACCTTCACCAGTTGAGGTCAACAGCTGCCCACCTCCACTGTAAACAGTTTTGGCAGGGCACTGCTTCCCCTTCCTGAGGCGCCGGACGGTTTGCCAGAATTTCTTCGAGGCAGTCCCAGGAGACAACCAGGATCGAAAGGTCTCCTTCTTCAGCTTGACAGCATCCCTTACTTCCAGTGTCCACCACCGGGTTTGGGGATTGCCACCGCGACAGGCACCGGTGACCTTACGGCCACAGCTCCAAACAGCCGCAAACAATGGAGGCAGAGAACATGGTCCATTCGGACTCAATGTCTCCAACCTCCCGGGGATCTGGTCAAAGCTCTGCTGGAGATGGGAGTTGAAGATCTCTCTGACAGGGGATTCTGCTAAATGTTCTCAACAGACCCTCACAATATGTTTGGGTCTGCCAAGCCTGTCCAGCTTCCTACCCCTCCATCAGATCCAGCTCACCACCAGGTAGTGATCAGTTGACAGCTCCGCCCCGCTCTTCACCCGAGTGTCCAAGACATACGGCCGGAGGTCAGATGAAACAACTACAAAGTCGATCATCGAGCTCTGGCCTAGGGTGTCCTGGTGCCACGTTCACTGATGGACACCCTTATGCTTGAACATGGTGTTTGTTATGGACAAACTATGACTAGCACAGAAGTCCAATAAGAGAACACCACTCAGGTTCAGATTGGGGGGGGCTGTTCCTCCCAAACACGCCCCTCCACGTATCACTGTCGCTGCCCACTTGAGCGTTGAAGTCGCCCAGTAGAACAATGGAGTCCCCAGTCGTTTTCCAGCACCCTTCCCAGAGACTCCAAGAAGGCCTGATACTCTGCCCTGCCATTCGGCCCATAGGCACAAACGATAGTGAGAGACCTATCCCTGACCTGAAGGCACAGTTAGGTTCAGATTGGGGGGGGCTGTTCCTCCCAAACACGCCCCTCCACGTATCACTGTCGCTGCCCACTTGAGCGTTGAAGTCGCCCAGTAGAACAATGGAGTCCCCAGTCGTTTTCCAGCACCCTTCCCAGAGACTCCAAGAAGGCCTGATACTCTGCCCTGCCATTCGGCCCATAGGCACAAACGATAGTGAGAGACCTATCCCTGACCTGAAGGCACAGTTAACCGGGGTGAACTCCAACACATGGCGGCTAAGCTGGGGGGCTATGAGCAAGCCCGCACCACCCCGCCGCCTCTCACCATGAGCAACTCCAGAGTATTAGAGTCCATCCAGCCTCTCTTGAGGAGAGCCCAAGCTGTGCGTGGAGGCGAGCCTGACTATCTCTAGCCAGTACCTCTCAACCTCCTGCACAAGCTCGGGCTCCTTCCCCACCAGCAAGGTGACATTCCATGTCCCCAGGGCTAGTCTCTGTGTCCAGAGATCGGGTCGTCGGGGCCCTTGCCTTCGACCACTGCCTGATTCACTGTGCACCAGCCCCTTATGGATCCTCCTGCAGGTGGTGGGCCCACTGGAGGACATCCCCACATCGCTCGTTCAGGCTAAGCCCGGCCGGGCCCCGTGAGAAGGGGCCCGGCCTCCAGGCGCTCGCATTCCAGCCCCAGTCATGAAGTGGAACGAAATTTATTGGATATTTCAAACTTTTTTAACAAATAAAAAACTGAATAATTGGGCGTGCAAAATTATTCAGCCCCTTTACTTTCAGTGCAGCAAACTCTCTCCAGAAGTTCAGTGAGGATCTCTGAATGATCCAATGTTGACCTAAATGACTAATGATGATAAATAGAATCCACCTGTGTGTAATCAAGTCTCCGTATAAATGCACCTGCACTGTGATAGTCTCAGAGGTCCGTTTAAAGCGCAGAGAGCATCATGAAGAACAAGGAACACACCAGGCAGGTCCGAGATACTGTTGTGGAGAAGTTTAAAGCCGGATTTGGATACAAAAAGATTTCCCAAGCTTTAAACATCCCAAGGAGCACTGTGCAAGCGATAATATTGAAATGGAAGGAGTATCAGACCACTGCAAATCTACCAAGACCTGGCCGTCCCTCTAAACTTTCAGCTCATACAAGGAGAAGACTGATCAGAGATGCAGCCAAGAGGCCCATGATCACTCTGGATGAACTGCAGAGATCTACAGCTGAGGTGGGAGACTCTGTCCATAGGACAACAATCAGTCGTATACTGCACAAATCTGGCCTTTATGGAAGAGTGGCAAGAAGAAAGCCATTTCTTAAAGATATCCATAAAAAGTGTCGTTTAAAGTTTGCCACAAGCCACCTGGGAGACGCACCAAACATGTGGAAGAAGGTGCTCTGGTCAGATGAAACCAAAATCGAACTTTTTGGCAACAATGCAAAATGTTATGTTTGGCGTAAAAGCAACACAGCTCATCACCCTGAACACACCATCCCCACTGTCAAACATGGTGGTGGCCGCGTCATGGTTTGGGCCTGCTTTTTTTCAGCAGGGACAGGGAAGATGGTTAAAATTGATGGGAAGATGGATGGAGCCAAATACAGGACCATTCTGGAAGGAAACCTGATGGAGTCTGCCAAAGACCTGAGACTGGGATGGAGATTTGTCTTCCAACAAGACAATGATCCAAAACATAAAGCAAAATCTACAATGGAATGGTTCACAAATAAACATATCCAGGTGTTAGAATGGCCAAGTCAAAGTTCAGACCTGAATCCAATCGAGAATCTGTGGAAAGCTGCTGTTCACAAACGCTCTCCATCCAATCTCACTGAGCTCGAGCTGTTTTGCAAGGAGGAATGGGCAAAAATTTCAGTCTCTCGATGTGCAAAACTGATAGAGACATACCCCAAGCGACTTACAGCTGTAATCGCAGCAAAAGGTGGCGCTACAAAGTATTAACTTAAGGGGGCTGAATAATTTTGCACGCCCAATTTTTCAGTTTTTTATTTGTTAAAAAAGTTTGAAATATCCAATAAATTTCGTTCCACTTCATGATTGTGTCCCACTTGTTGTTGATTCTTCACAAAAAAATTACAGTTTTATATCTTTATGTTTGAAGCCTGAAATGTGGCAAAAGGTCGCAAAGTTCAAGGGGGCCGAATACTTTCGCAAGGCACTGTAACAGCAGAAACCAGGAGAGTGGGAGGATCAGGACGGACAGGTGAATAGATGACTAACCAGGAGGATTGGCGAACGAAAAAGGACATTCACAGCACAGGAACTGTCAGCGTGGAATGTCCAGAGATGTATAACACAAAACAAATAACCAACGTACAAAATGAGATCCACAGCACAGGAACTGTCAGCGTGGAAAACAAACTGATGTATAACACAAAACAATTAACCAATGTACAAAATGCGATCCACAGCACAGGAACTGTCAGCGTGGAAAACAAAATGATGTATAATACATACCATGAAAATAGGTCTGTTACGGGGTATGCGAGTTAGGTAAGGTAATGCTCCGGCGATGACGGAGTGTCTGCCAGAGGTATAAATAAGGAGGCAGGTAATCAACGGGATGCACCCCAGCTGTGCGCACCGACAAACGAGTCGCTAATTACCGAATGCAACACAGCTGAGGTGCAGAGCCCGCAGGTCGAGAGAACAGAAGAGAGAAAGGCGGAAGAGAGGCAGGTCGCGCCGAGCGGACCTGACAAATGTACTGTAGTGACAACCAAGACAAGAAGACTAAAAGTGGCTTTCTATCCATCTGTTTGAACACATTTTAATTTTGGCATTAAAAAACACTGAATGCTAAAAATTAGAAAAAAAATTCTAAATATGGGCTGAGGTGGGAAGTGCAACAGAATACAGTGAAAACAGACTTGGTGAGTAAATCACAATGAAATGTGACCTAAACGTTCACTGAAGTTCCCTTTCCTCTGAAGAAACTGAAAATAGTGGCAGACAGCATCAGATCCATGTGGAGTGATGACACTGTAATGTTCTGTAAAATAATACATGAACCAGATAGAAATGCCATATTTCCATTGCGTTTACTCAATAGGTTTTTACTGCCTCAAATTTGACTGGGACTCTTTTATTGGTGTCACCTTGTTGCACAGTTTACAGTGGTTTATGTTGATGCATTCAACTAATATTCACATAGCAGCAGTGGAGGGAAAACACTTTGGTCAGCATTTTCTTTTACCAAGTATATGCTACATTTGAATGGAAAACTGCTTTAACAGTCTACAGCAGCTCTGTGAGGCTGTACTTAAAGCTACTATATGTAAGTTTAGGTAGCTCTAGCATGAACCTTCAAATCAATCCACTGTGCTCTGCCCAGCACCTCCTCTTCCTGCTCGATGCTGATCTACTGCAGGGATTTTTAAAAGTGTGGGGAAGTGAGCCTCCCCTCAGAAGAGATCATGAAGACAGCACCCCACCCACAAAATTACGTTTATCATCACTGTTGGTGTAGCCTACTGTATGTTCCATTCAGCCATAATAATGGCTTTAAATAGTAAATGTAAACATCTTTTAAGCAAACACTTAAAAGAGAAGACTCATAAATGTTTGGAAGCTGATATCTCTGTACAGTGAGTCTGGGTCATGGGAAGCTACCACAGCACCTTTCCACATTACATTTTGAAGCTTATCTCAACAACAAAAAAAAAGAAAACAATTGAAAAGGTTCCATACTGTATCTTAAAACACAGGACTGTTAAATGCAGACTTCAGTATGTTTGCTGTAACATGCTATCACTGACAATGCTAACTTATTGGTGTTCATAATATACTGTTTAACATGTTCTGCATCTGTTCTGCACTTTGTTCTGCAAATTAGCATAACTTGCTAATTTGTGCCAGAAGCAGTTTTGTGGGGGTCTCAAATATCTGTACCAAATTTCATGGTAATCCATCCAATAGCTGCCAAGCCTTGTCCCTAGAAACCCAAATTTTCAAGGTCATGGCACTACAGGAAAGTCAGGTCAACAAGTCAGTACAATTCATCTTCTGGGGACCACATATATCTTTACAAAATGTCAAGGCAATCCATCCAATAATTTTCAAGATAATTCAGTCTGGACCAAAGGACTGACCAGACTGGCATTACCATCCGTAGAAATATGCTGATATGATGGCTAAAACTGAAGGACTGAACAGACTAATTGCACTAACAAAAAAACCAGGAGAAAGAGAAAGATTGCAGGGTGTAACATAGCTGTCAAACGAATAAGGAGGAGTAGCAAATGGGTTGAACACAATGAAGGATCTTAAAAACAGGCACAATGGACTATAGGACACTACGGGCTGTAAAGGGCACATTTATTGATTTCTCCAAAGGTGGGGAAAACAGACCTCCATGTTCTGAGCCTTTGGACTTGCCAGCCAACTGTGAAAATCTGACTTCTTAGTGTTCCCAATTTCAGACTCTGAAAGATCCCAACCTCTCTGCAAGGAAGGACTTCCAGAGGGAGGCAGAGCTGCTGACCAACCTGCAGCATGATCACATTGTTAAATTCTATGGAGTGTGTGTAGACGGAGACCCTCTCATCATGGTATTCGAATACATGAAGCATGGGGACCTCAACAAATTCCTCAGGTTAGTTTTTCACTGAAGGTTCAAGCTAGTGCTGGAGGAGCAAATTAAAAATGCATCATGTGAACAGACAGTAGCAAACTACTGTGGAAAAACCCAATTACAGTGCAAGTGTCTGTGCATGGAGGAAATACTTACAGGAGTTCACTTCAGCCATTGTACATATTACAGAAGAGAGCGATAAGAGTTGTGCACAAGATGGGGTATAGGGATCACACAAATGTAGTTTTCATACAGTCTAAATTGTTGAAATTCTTTGATTTGGTGGAATATAAGACTGCTGTGTTTATGTATAAAGCCAGGAACGACTTATTACCTGGTGGAATCCAACAGTTATTTGGTGAAAGGGAAGGGGGATATAACTTAAGGGGTCACTTAAATTTAAAAGTTCATGCTATACGTACTACCAAAAAAAGATTTTGTATTTCTATAAGTGGGGTCAAATTATGGAATAATTTAAGTGTGGACATGAAAAATAGTACTAGAATTGAGGAGTTTAAATATAAATATAAATGTATGTGTTATACAAGATATATGCAAGAATAAGATTTATTCGAGAAGGCATTAAGGAAACACTCTGTTTTATCTATGTAGAGATACTGCTTGCAGCCAATGATGTATGAAACTTTTTGTATAAGATGATGTCATGGGGTAGGACTGGATAAGTCTGACTTCTTCCTACTCCATTCAAACATGTACTAGGTGTAAGCAAACTGATTTTGGATTAGCATTGGTTGGATATGTGTAATTATGTGTGTGTTGCTGTCATTTGTTCTGTTCTGCATGTTTGAAAGAATAAATCAATCAATCAATCATTTTAACTCACTGATGCACTGTAAATGTAAAAAGTCCAAGAAAACTATTTTTGTATTCTTTATCAAATTTCTGCTTCTGATACAATACCCAGCCAACTTTCTGGGTTAATACTTTAGTGCTTTTGTTCCATAATGTCAGGCTGTAGCAAGGGAAGTGACCTCTGATAACCCTCAACAAAAGCCACACAGTGCCAGTACAGCAAGTGCTTTGGTAGTGGGAAGCGTCAATGGACACGATGTCAATAAGGACAGGAGGAGTCTGGGTTATACCTGTACTATTTCAGGTTGACAGCAGCAGTGTATGTGTGTGTATGTGGTCTGTCTCAATTTTGAAGTTTGAGCAGTAGGTGAAAAAATAACTTGTTGCAATTGAGAGTGAATGTGTGTATATGTGGATTCAAGAGTATGTGAAGACTTTCTGTTTGGAAATCATTCCTGAAATGAAAGGCAATGTGGTGAATGATGAAATTCTTTCATGCAGGAAGCAAGACGTGGTAGATTTTTGGTCTGTTGGTCCTCTTGGTCACATTTAGGAGATGAGTTGTGCAGGGAATCAATAGGAATGAAAAGAGGATCTGATGCATGGGTCCAGCTCAACCGTCAGATAAACAAAGGGCGATATGCACTCATCCTGTTACTACTAGATGTTTGTGAGGTTGAGAGATAAAAAGACACAAGAAAAAGTAGTACTAATCTTGCCTCAGTAAACATGAACACTTAAAGCAAAAAACACTGCCGCATTAAAATTGAAAGGTAGAAAAACAGAGACAGCCTAAGAGAGAGTGAGCTGTAGTCTCGCTGCATGGAGCCTGGTCTGTAATCACAATGACAAGAAGTTGATGAGAACAGCAGGAACTTCACAGGAAATGAGTTCTTTATTGTCGCCCAGAAATGTTAAGCAGGAAAAGAACTCTCAACCTATTTAGTCAACTTGTTCTGGTAAATGGTTGACTTATTGTATGATGAAATTCCTGAGCCTTGGTTAAAATTTTAAAGCCACCACAGACTCATAAAACAGTCACAGAATTAATAAAAAAAACAGTATAGACAGTTACAGTAACAGTTGCAATTAAAGCTCCCTGGGTGCATGGAGGTTAGAATTAATTTAGTATTTCAGACAGTCTCTTTATTATGCTAATTATCTTCAATAGGTGGGAAAAGGCATCAGTACTGTCAGGGTAAGGGTTTATTAGTACCGTAAGGAGCTTTGGGTTACTTATTAAGCGGGTAATGAGGTTATGCAGTATAGGCTGCCCTGCTGAATTAAAGGCATTAAAAGGTTCCTACATCCATTTAATTAAAGGAAGACTATGAAACTTAAAAAAGAAAAGCAATCTTTTAACAAATGAAAAGTTTAATTCATAACCAATAAAATACACACTCACTTAATTCAGCACATTCAGGGATTTTCTGCTACAGTTACTTGATCCGCTATGACCAGCAGCTTATGGCGTTGCAGATTATGGACTTTTTGACCTCTTATTCACCTGTGAGCTGTACTCTATGTTTTATCATGTCACATATAAACATTTCATTATCCTGTCATTGCCACTTTTGCACTCGGTGGCTACTGTTTATCTCAAATTTTATAGTCTCACTTTGAAACAGAAAGAGAACTTCAGCATTAATATCAGATCATCTACTCAGTCAATATTCCTTTTTGTAACCCAGAGCCCATGGCCCAGATGCTATGATCCTAGTCGATGGCCAGCCGCTGCAGTCCAACGGAGAGCTGGGCCTTTCCCAGATGCTGCACATCACCACCCAGATTGCCTCAGGCATGGTTTACCTGGCCTCCCAGCACTTTGTTCACAGAGATCTGGCAACCCGCAATTGTCTGGTGGGCAATGGCCTGCTGGTCAAGATTGGAGACTTTGGCATGTCCAGGGACATCTACAGCAGCGACTACTACAGGGTAAGACTTCAGGATCTTATTTTTCCTTCAGTGTTGAGTGCTACTCTAGCTACAGTAAGTGCCACGCCTGTGGCACACATAGTTCTTCCATAGTCGCTATGTCCCAACACTGTGTGCAAAGTTAAAATCTTTCAATAACAAGTCAACTCTTCTTTCCTTCAGTTGTCAGTCATCACTTTGCTTTTTCTTGTAGAGTTAAAAACAAGGCACATAAGCATCTGAAACAGGCTTGAAACAGCAATCTCATCAAAAAAGGATATTTTAGTTGGGTGTCCACAACACTTTTGAATTAGTAACTGAACAACCTTAAAGAGCCCATGGCATGCTCATTTCCAGCCATTTAGTGATTAATCTTGGGTACCTCTAGATTAGCTTTGCACACCTCATAGCTCCCACTAGTCTGTAATTACTTCAAAATAATAAAACCTGAGCGCCACCTCCTAAAAATTAGTGTCGTGGCTAGAATGTGATACCAACTAAATTGATTCGGACAAATCATCCCAATTTAAGTAATCATTTAATATTACAATTATTCTGAACAGAGTAGTAGTTGAATAGGTAATCTGGTAGCTAGGAAACAGAGAACAGAATCACTCCTCCTGCAATGGGATAGATAAAGTATTAAATAAGAAGACTGTCAGAGCGCCAGTCAGTCATTGTTGGTCACGTGGTACCCTCAGGGGTCCAATCAGTCAGAGCCCGTCTTGGTCAGGGGTCCAGTCAGTCCTGAGTTCATTCCCCTGACCCCCTGGCTGGGTCTACGGTACATTTTTACGGTAGCATTCTCATCCTCTCTCCTTCTTCTAACCCCTTCAGGCTCACTCTTTTATCCACAGCTCCTTTAAATAGGCTGGTCTTGTGAAAAGGTCTTAGGTGTGCCTGATTCTGTTTTCCCAGCATGACAGCTGGGCCAGGTCAAACTGCTGGGGGCTGCACCAGCAGTTAAGAAGTGCTCGTCTGCTGGGTGAGCACCTCTGCACGCATACAAAAATTGTAAGGAGATTTGAGGTAGATGTTTTTAGCGTTTGTGATGTACATATTTTTAAGATCCGAATATTTTTGTTTGAAGTGTAAAATAATTTTGTGTTGTTTGGTGTTGGTTTCACTTGTATCGGTATGACCAAACCTGTGAACTTTTGTCCCTCGGTGGATGACAAAGAGTTAGGTTGCCAGTGAGGTGAGGACACTTCAGTGGAAACAGATAATCATTAGCCAGGCTTTATTTTAAAAAGTCATCCATAATTCTGTTTAGAAATCTCTGGCCACAGCAGAAAATCAGTGTTGGTGGATAAGACCAACTTAAAGTTTAAAACAACATAAACATTTGTACATTTCACACATAAATTCTAACATTGTCTTAGTCTAAAATGACTTTCACTGCTGAGCTGAATTTTATATTGCTTATGCAAAAACATTTAAATAATAAAATATCAAAAACCTTTCTGTTGCTCTGTGAGTTGGGCTTAATGGCTTGTATGTTTTCCAGCTACACTTCTGGAACATAATGTTCAAAACTTACTGTAAGTTCAGCATCAAAGGTATGTAAACACTCTACTTACAGCCAGGAGTAGTTACTCATTATAAGCTCTTTGTTGAAAAGAATTATTGGATTGTTTAGACACTGGCAGCTCTACTGTATGTAGGCTAGTTTCAAGGTAATCATGTCAGATTATTATGCTATGCATCTTCCATGTATGTTGTGCAAATGTCTTGCCCTGGCTTGGTAATAGGCATATACATCCATGGATTTTGTGTGTGTCATCTACACAGTTATCATTCCACATCTGTTATGTTCTGGTCTTTATTCAATACTAATTATTGAGTGACAATAAGTGCTTATGTTGAAGTAGCGTGATCCCCATCTATAGTGACATTGTGATATTTGCAGAGCTGAAATGTTGTTTATTGCAGATAATATTGTTTTAATGTTCAGTCATCCTAAACGTTCTCCAAAGGTACAAAACATACAGTATATTTAGGTTTGGTATTGCACTTTCCTTTTACATGTGCATTTATTTAACTGTGAATGGACTGACTTTCATTTCATGATGTTTGCTGTGGGAAAACAGTTAGGTAATATATTTTACCACGCACTGCACCAAGTCACTTCACACAGATTCAGGCACAGGCCGGTGCTGTCTATGTGGAGTCAGCAGCTAGTCTGTGAAACTTATTTTTATCTTACTTTTTTTTTATCTTAAACCTAGGTCTACTCCGGGAAGATGTTGCAGGGGTTTTTTTGTAAATGCTAACTTGCATGATACTAAAATGTCTATATCGTTTAATAGTTCAAATGCCTTTCCCTGCAGTAGAGCTGATCAGTGACAAGCAATATGACTATGGGTGAACTTGGGCAGTTTAGGTGGGCCTCTGGGAAAAATAAAAGATACCTCCTCGTTTTTCCTTGTTTTGGCCCAAAGAACAGTTTTTGCTAATTGTCTCTGAAGACCAAGTCACAGCTAATTTAGCAGGTAGATACTGCTCAGCTGGAAGATTAAGTGGTTCAGCCAATGGTTCTTGTCTGAACAATTATGGGCCTAATATACATCTCCTGGGAATGAACTGTTCTGTTAACAGACAGACAGAAAGAGTAGCTGCAAACCATTTAAACAGCTATAACACCTAACTGGGCACCGAGATGCAGTTTAATCAGGGTTTTGTATTATATTCACATGTCCATACTCATAGATTATGCAATTGCCTGTGTCATGGACTGCTAACCTACCACTGCAAGGGTCCAGCTTCATTACCTGTGCTCCACACAGGCAGTATTCATACTGTAAGTGGGATTCCAATGCAGGATAATGTCAGGACCCTGGGACCACAGTTAAATGAAAGTGACCAGACCCAAATTAGGACATAAGTAGAAAATCCAGAGGCATTCATGATAAAAATGTCAACAACAAAAATACATGTGTGTGTTTATGTATCCAGCAAGTTGTGTAATTACTAAATAAATAAATAGAGGTGAAGAACAGAGTTAATTGGACCCATAGTAACAGTGTATTAGGGAGCAGTTTGGCAGTCTCAGGGAACATTTTCACTCCAGTGCTGGTTCTGTCTATCAACCTCAGTGTTGACTTTACTGAGAAAATTTTAGACAGTTGAATATTTTAATGATTTCACACACACACACTAACACAAAGCAGTGAAAAAGGAACAAAACAGTAGTTCTTGCAAATGTGTTGACTTAGGCAGAGGACCAAAAAAGATTTGTAATAGAGAGACCAGTGTCATATTGAGGTTGGGACGATCTAAGTTCATGTATGTGTGGCGTGTCTCATGTGAAGCTGCTGTTTGGTGTGCTGTGATAGCATCACTGCCTGCCTACACAGAGGAATATTGACAGGGTCCAGAGATAAGGTGCTTCTAACAGTATTGGGCACTTTCCCTGTGCTGAGTGATTATAAACAGCAGCGCCCTGCCAAGAACGCAATCCTCCCATCACTGACTAGTCTTACTGATGAGTATTGCCCTCTGGGACTTCCAAGACACTTTGCAGCATGAGGGAACAGCATCAAGAAAGAAATTAATATTGTCCTAAATCACATCCATCATATCCTACTGCCCCAGCTGAACTGAATATGCTTTTGTGTCATATCAAAATAGACATCTTTAGAACCTGTGCAGGCCATTGGCAGCACTCGTGCCTGCTGTGTACTGTGTGTTTTATACCACTGCCTCATGCTATATCAGGTAATGTTTTCCTGACTTCAAGAGAGTGAAGCACTGAATTATGCATGATGAGGTAGGTATCACTATGAAAGCTCTACTGTAAATGTGCCTAAGCATGAAGGTGTAAAAAGAAGACTTTTTTTTTTTGAAGCAGGGGCTCTGTCAACCTGCAGCTTTCAAACATTATTATTAGATGACATGCATTATTTTGTCACAGTGTAATGACAGGTTTCTCCGTATTGCATGTTCTATTTAAATCGGGACAGTTGCTGGAATATACAAACCCTTCTGTCATTTTTCTTGTCATACCCAGTTACATTTGAACAATATTCATTGGTTAAGTCAAATCAGAAGTATGAGAAAACCACTATCTGATTTATTAAAGTAATTAATTGTATTTTTGTTGTGTGAAATGAAGTTTCTGTTGAAATGAAAAATGAAAAAGTTTTGAAAAGTTTTCAGCTTGGTTTTCTGGAAGCTGCAGGAATATAGTGGTTCTTAGAGAGAAGGAGAAAAATTATGAACAGTGACATATAGGTTCCTGTCAGAGGATAAGATGTAGAAGCTTGCAGTTTCTACCTTTTTCATGCAAAATATTAAAAATTCCTCTGACTTTTCTCCAGAGGTTTGCTTGCAGCCTGAGTGTTTTCACTTAGCTATGGCAAGTTATCGTTCCTTATTTATTATTTTTAACATTAAGTGAATGTAAAGCAGACTTGTGTTGAGAAAAAGCATGTTATGTTTGGTTAAACAATTAAGAGCACCCAAAATTATTCTTAATGTTTGAGTAAAAAATATAGTTTCAAAGCCATTCTTGAATCAGCATTTTTGAATCATGGACTTATGAATGTCAAACACTGTAGCAATGTTACAATGTAATAACTCAGTTGCAAGGACTTAGGGTTCTTTGTGAGTCTGCCAGGAAGCCTTGCTTTGCTTTGAAGTACAATGGTCTCGAGGTTTATGCTGCAAGTATGAAAGGATCAAAAAGATGTTCCTCTTATTTATCAAGCACAAGCTTCTCAAAATAGTAATGTGGCTTGGTGCTAATGGGTACACAGACCATATTTATTATTGCTGCATGAAAGGAGGGGAAAAGTCTGTTTTTCCTCTCCCCCTGGGCCTTGAGTTTTTATTTCTAACTTAGCAATCCTGTCTTACATGATTACTATCTTATTAAGCAATAAATCTAAGAAATGAAGGAGATGTTACTGTTGTCCCCATAGGACATTTGTGGCTTTAGAGGGTCCAAGAAAAGCAGTTTCACATTCTTTGGAATGAGTTCAGCATTTTGGGAAATATGCTTATTTGCTCTCTTGCAGACAGTTAGATGAGAAGATTAATATAACTCTTACAGTATGTCCAAACCTAAAGTGGGAACTTGTCCAGTGTGTCTTACTATTTCATGTGCAAGAACAGTGTCTTGTGAGGTTGCCAGGTAACCAGTGGAGAAATAGCTATTAGTCAGTCATTCAAAAATGCCAATACTGTCCTTGAAACATTTCTACTACCCAAATTTTAAAGGTAACTATTAGGGTAATCCAGTTGTACTTGTTGTTGCCTTCATTTTCCCAAAAAAGGGAAACTAGACAAATGTGCTTTTTCTCAGCACCGTCCTGCTTTACATTCAGATAATATTACATTCATTAAAACTGAAACACTGATAAATAAAAACCCTCAGGCTGCAAGCAAACCTCTAAAATAATGTAACATACATGCTAATTTACTGAGCCAGGATAGCTGTACACAGTTTCAGAATGCATATTTTAACAGCATCATGGGGCTTTACTGCTAATAATTTCATATTTGAAATGTAGTTACACAGTCAGTACCAACACTAACAAGCTACAAGTCAGTCTTGAGATATAGATACTGGGGATGCATGGATCCCCATCAGGTATCATGTCTGATACCATCCTCTTGTACTCATGCCTGTAAAAGATGTCCCATGTGACAACATTAGGTTAAGTGATTGAGTAGGTTGTTAGGCAGTGGAGAAATTTAAACATTTCAGCAGTTTGAGGATATTTTACAATAGGTGACAATGACAAAAGTAAAGCTGACTGCAAGCCCTAATTCTGTACTCTGTGCTCTGTGTCTCTGTTACAGGGAGAGAGGGTAGCTCGCAGAGATAAGGTCATATGAGACACCAACGCTCTATGTGCAACAAAGTCCAACAGAAATGGAGAGAGTATGGTGCTTGTTATGATGACTGTAGTGAATTTTTGTGAATGAAAACAAAACAAAGCTAATTTTATGTAGTCAGCAGTAGAGTCTAATGAAATGTATAATGAAATGAGATGTATTCTTGTGGACTTGGAGGCTGAGGCTGAGTGTGAGGTCACAAAATCATTTCAACCCAACAAAAGGAAAGATTTTTTACATATGGTTAAGAACCACTGCATTACAGTATGTTATGTACACTGAACAAAATTATAAATGCAACACTTTTGTGTTTGCCCCCATTTTAATGAGCTGAACTCAAAGATCTATAACTTGTTCTATGTACACAAAAGGCCTGTTTCTCTCAAATATTGTTCACAAATCTGTCTAAATCTGTGTTAGTGAGCACTTCTCCTTTGCCGAGATAATCCATCCACCTCACAGGTGTGGCATATCAAGATGCTGATTAGACAGCATGATTATTGCACAGGTGTCCCTTAGGCTGGCCACAATAAAAGGTCACGCTAAAATGTGCAGTTTTATTGTATTGGTGGTCCGGGGTGGTCCGAAAACCAGTCAGTAGCTGGTGTGACCATTATTTGCCTCACACAGTGCAGCACATCTCCTTCGCATAGAGTTGATCAGGTTGTTGGACTGTGGCCTGTGGAATGTTGGTCCACTCCTCTTCAATGGCTGTGTGAAGTTGCTGGATATTGGCATGAACTGGAACGCGTTGTCGTATATGCCGATCCAGAGCATCCCAAACATGCTCAATGGGTGACATGTCCAGTGAGTATGCTGGCCATGCAAGAACTGGGATGTTTTCAGCTTCCAGGAATTCTGTACAGATCCTTGCAACATGGGACCATGCATTATCATGCTGCAACATGGGGTGATTGTCGTGGATGAATGGCACAACAATGGGCCTCAGGATCTCATCACGGTATCTCTGTGCATTCAAAATGCCATCAATAAAATGCACCTGTGTTCATTGTCCATAACATACTCCTGCCCATACCATAACCCCACCGCCACCATGGGCCACTCAATCCACAACGTTGACACCAGCAAACCACTCACCTACACGTCGCCATACACGCTGTCTGCCATCTGCCCTGTACAGTGAAAACAGGGATTCATCCATGAAGAGAACACCTCTCCAAAGTGCCAGACGCCTTCAAATGTCAGCATTTTCCCACTGCAGTCAGGTCAAGACCCCGATGAGGACGACGAGCATGCAGATGAGCTTCCCTGACAAGGTTTCTTGTTACGTCGTGTTTAGAGTGGTTTTGGACCCAGTAACAATGCAGACTAGAATCCAGGCTAGACAAGAAAAACGTCTTTAATGCTCCACGAAAACAAACAAATCAGAGCTGGTCTCGTCCGCTGATCTTGGGGCAGCTGGGCACACTGAGTTGACTGGACTACTGTTCCCGGGGTGAATGAGAGGCGTAGCTCGCTAAATAAGAACAGAGAGAGAGTGTAAGAACAAGCAGCAGGTATAGTATAGATTGTTTCTGGTAGTCACTCTGGGGACCTGAACAGCTGAGTGCACCGCAGGCCCAGGGAGTAGTCCAGGGAGGGGGAGACTGGTGCCAGAGATCCCGGGTCCGGTGTGTGGGTTCCCCGATGAGGCAGCGCTGGTAACTGAGCAGTGCGACGTAGGATGGTGGCGTTGTCCCAGGATTGCCTTGAAGCTCTGAGAGGAGGAGCAATTCACAAAAAGCAGTCCAAAAACCAAAAAAACCCCTTTAAACGTGAGAAGGGCACAAAAACCGATACAACAAAACAATGCGCAATAACAGTTCACAATGTTGCGAAAGGAGCGCAGATCAAACAACGGTCCATAAACTTGAGGCCTTGACATGAACATGAAACGTAGTTACCAACAGGATAACACATA
>NW_018128066.1:2994859-2996513 GCF_001952655.1 Monopterus albus | reverse complement strand
CTTGGAGGTGAAGATGCTGGATGTGGAGGTCCTGGGCTGGTGTGGTTACACGTGGTCTTCGGTTGCGAGGCGGGTTGGATGTACCGCCAAATTCTCTGAAACCCATTTGGAGACGGCTTATAGTAGAGAAATGAACATTCAATTCACGGGCAACAGCTCTGGTGGACATTCCTGCAAGTCAGCATGCCAATTGCACTCTCCCTCAAAACTTGTGACATTTGTGGCATTGTGCTGTGTGATAAAAGTGCACATTTTAGAGTGGCCTTTTATTGTGGCCAGGCACACCTGTGCAATAATCATGCTGTCTAATCAGCATCTTGATATGCCACACCTGTGAGGTGGATGGAGATTTGTGAACAATATTTGAGAGAAATAGGGCATGTGTGTACACAAAACAAGTCATAGATCTTTGAGTTCAGCTCATGAAAAATGGGGGCAAACACAAAAGTGTTGCATTTATAATTTTGTTCAGTGTAGTAGGTTACAGACATTCAGTCAGTTACATGTAATATTCAGTACAGTAGAAATGGTGGCACTGTTGCGTTTGTTATCTGGCCCATTCTTGTGAACGTGATATGTCAGGAACACAAGTGTCCACTTAGACTCGAGGAGGAACTGATTAGATTTTGATGGTCAAAGGTCAGTGACCCCACTTCTGTCCCATACTTGTGAATTTGACTGGTTGCTGGAAGTAAAGTGGTAATTCTAGCTTAATCACAGTGAGAAAGTAAATCTCATTAAAATATATATTGTTTCTAAAGTCATCACACTTTGATGGGAAATGTAATTTTCATAGTAGAAACACTGCAGTACTTGTGTAAGTAAGTAAGTATACTTAAGTATTTAAGTACTGGTACTCTATATCGGCAAGTACTCAAATATAGGTATTCATACTTGTGCTCATTAGCGCAGCATATGTGTAATTTAAAGACAATCTAGCCACAGGGGTTGCAAGCCAGTGACTTCTGTGCCGTCCCAAGCCTGGATAAATAGAGAGGGTTGCGTCAGGAAGGGTATCCAGCTTAAAAACATGCCAAATTTAAACGTGCGAATCATCAGTGTGAATCCCACACCAGATCGGTCGAGGCCCGGGTTATCAACGACCGCCACCAGTGCTGTTGATCTACAGGGTGCTAGTGGAAATTGGACTACTGTTGATCAAAGAAGGAGAGGAGGTAGAAGGATTCGTAGACAGAGAGAGAAGAGGAAAGGCAGGAGTATAGGTCTGAGAATAGGGACTCTTAACGTTGGCATAATGACAGGGAAAGGTAGAGAGCTGGCGGATATGCTGGCGAGAAGGAAGGTAGATATACTGTGTGTGCAGGAGACCAGGTGGAAGGGTAGCAAAGCGTGTAGCATTGGAGGGGGATACAAAACTGTTTTATTATGGTATGGACAGGAAGAGAAATGGGGTAGGAGTGATCCTGAAGGAGGAGCTTGTGAGGAATGTTTTAGAGGTGAAAAGAGTGTCAGACAGGGTGATCAGTTTGAATTTGGAAATTGAAGGGGTAATGTTGAATGTAGTCAGTGGTTATGCTCCACAAGTAGGGTGTGAGTTAGAAGAGAAGGAGAGATTCTGGAGTGAGTTAGATCAGGTGATGGAGAGTATTCCCAGAGGGGAGAGAGTGGTGATTGGGGCAGACTTCAACGGGCA
>NW_018128066.1:2968925-2994016 GCF_001952655.1 Monopterus albus | reverse complement strand
AATCTAAGAGCACTAGGACCACACAATTCCCTGAGTCAGTTGCAAGAAAAATGTCATTTAAGACTTTCACCAAGGCTGACTCAGTACTATGCAGGGTTTTAAACCCTGATTGAAATGTCTCAAGAATATTGTGCTCATCTAAGAAAGCCACTAACTGAGCATAAACTATCTTTTCAAGGACTTTGGAGAGAAATGGCAAATTTGAGATGGGAGTAGTGGAAGCTAGGCTAAGAAAGGAAGTGAATATCTGTGAGCAGCAGTATGGCTTCATGGCCAGAAAGGGCACTACGGATGTCATTTTTGATCTGAGAATGTTAATGGAGAAGTATAGAGATGGTCGGAAGGAGCTCTATTGTGTCTTTGTGGATTTAGAGAAAGCGTACGACAGAGTGCAAAGAGAGGAGCTATGATGCTGTATGAGGATGTCAGGAGTGGCAGAGAAGTACGTCAGAGTAGTTCAGGATATGTATGAGAGGAGTACGACAGTAGTGAGATGTGCTGTAGGTCAGACAGAGGAGTTCAAGGTGGAGGTGGGGCTACATCAAGGATCGGCTTTGAGTCCCTTCTTGTTTGCTATGGTGATGGATAGGTTGACAAATAAGATCAGACAGGAATCTCCCTGGACAATGATGTTTGTGGATGACATTGTGATCTGTAGTGAGAGCAGAGAGCAGGTGGAGGAACAGAGGTCAAGAAGGTGCAGGAGTTTAAGTATTTGGGGTCAACAGTCCAGTGTGATGGGGAGTGTAGGAAAGAGGTGAAGAGGCGAGTGCAGGCGGGTTGGAGTGGGTGGAGAAAGGTGTCAGGAGTGTTGTGTGACAGAAGAGTGTCAGCAAGAATCAAAGGAAAGGTGTACAAGACAGTAGTGAGACCAGCTATGCTGTATGGGTTAGAGACTGTAGCAGTGAGGAAAAGACAAGAGGCAGAGATGGAGGTAGCAGAGATGAGGAACAGCCGAAAGAAGAAGAAGAAGATGTGTGCTTTAAAGACCTTCACAAATATTCACCACCCACCACCATGTGATGACTAGTGTAGATATCACTTTATTTTCACCTGGGCAGCAGTGCAGCAGGTAGAAACTTAATGGACACCATAGCCTCTAAAGGTGAACCCATGTTCACTACTGTTTGAGTTGGAAGAGCAGAGATAGCTGTGTATTTAGAGCAGGGAGAGATAGTGTCTACATCAGAGGTCACTAACAGGCAGACCACGGTCTGGGTCCGGATCCAGGAGCTGTCCCATACGGACCCAGACCTGCAGCCAAAACAGAAGGTTATGATTTAAAACCTGATGGGGTGCTTCTATTTTAACCAGTGCAGTTTTTGTAGTCTTTACGGTTGTGGTTTAGTGGATGAGGAAATGCACAGACCAGTTGCATGCGAGTTAAACCATCCCACGTGATACCACTCAGCCAATCAAGTCTGTGCATTCCAGGCAGTAAACATTGTGACTCTATAGTGCCGAGAGATGAGAGAGTTAGAGGCAAGTTACACATGAAAAGACGGTAAAAAGAAAAAGAAAGATAGCGATACATGTAGAGAAAATGAAGGGAGAGGTGCAGACGACTGAGCCTGAGAAAGGGAGACATACAGACGACTGCACCGGAGAAAGTTGAGAAAAAGACGGGTGAGATGGAGAAAGGGAGAGAAAAATAAAGAACAAATGGCGCTCTCCAAGAAAAGAAAAGTAGACAGTGAGTATTTAATCCGGAATGGACAGACTCACTTCTGTTCATACTTCCCACTGGTAGCACTAAACCAATGTGTCTCATATGTTCAGAAACCATGAAATGCCATTATGAGACAAAACATAAAGGTTTTGAACAAATGTACCCACTCAAATCTGAAGTGAGATCACAGAAAATAAGTAGTCTCAGAGCCCAATATGACCAGTCTACCAGGATCCTGAGCCACACATTCACTGCCTAACAATGTGCTCATAAATGTTCCCTCAGAGTTACTTGGATTTTGGGTCAACACAAAAAGCCATTTACTGATGGAGGGGTTGTCAAAGAATGCATGAGTGCAGTAGCTGAAACACTACTTGAGGGAAAACAAAAACAAGAGCTTTGTGATAAAATAAAGCAAATACCCATGTCAGCATCATCGGACACAAAGAAAAGTGAAATATTGACTCAGGATGTGCTAACCCAACTAGATGAAGCCCTTCATAAGGCACCATGTGTAGGCTTAGCTGTGGATGAGTCCACTGACATGTGTGACAACACTCAGCTATTAGTGTATGTCAGGTTTTTCAATACAGACCAGAAAGCATTCTGTGAAGACCTGTTAGGTGTCACTCCCCTTCAGACCAGTACAAGAGGAGAAGGCATCTATCTGACCATTAAGGAGATGTTAACAAAGAGGAATAGAGCCAAAAAACTGGTTTCAATAACCACAGATGGAGCCCCTGCTATGATAGGGAGAGAGAAAGGAGCTGTAGCAAGACTGAAAGAGGACAATCCTGAGCTCATAACTTACCATTACATCATTCATCAATCTGTCCTCTGTGCCTCCCTGTCAGATGAGCATGCTGAGGTGATGAATACAATGATGAAAATGATACATTTTCTCAGGGCATCCTCTTCCTACCAACATCACATTCTTAGGGAATTCCTCAGATAAGTTGATGCCAATGCTGATGATCTTTTGCTGCACAACAATGTGAGATGGCTCAGCAAAGGCAGAGTGTTGGCGTGCTTTTGGTCCATTAGGAGGGAAGTAGCATCTTTTTTGGCAGACCTAAGTCAGAAGGCAACACAGTTTTCTCTCTTTTTAGAAAATGAGAAGCAGATGGACAGTCTGGCCTTTTTGGTTGATATCACTTCACATCTGAATGAACTGAATTTGAGGCTAGAAGGCAAAGACAATTCAATTCGCGAACTGATGATAGCTGTCTGCTCCTTACAGAGGAAACTTGAGGTGTTCAAGGAAGACCTGCAGGGAGACTGTGCACACTTCCCAGCAGTGCAGGAACAGGTTCAGGGACAGTGAGATGTGTCTTCTTTTGTTGACTTTATTAATAAGCTGATTGTAAACTTCAGCAACCGTTTTGACAGCTTCAGCTTTGGACAGCAGCTCATCATGTTCATTCAGAACCCATTTCTCATTACAGATGTCAGGGGGTTTTCAAAGGAAGTCATAAAGCACTTTAAATAAATGGGCAAATGCTGGGCCTCTCCAGATGCAATTGATTGATGTCCAAACAGATGTGGCCCTGAAAGAGCACTTTGTAAGAAGTGACCCTTCTACTTTCTGGCTCCAAATGGTCCCTGAGACAGCTTTCTCAGGTCTGAAGAAAGTAGCCCTATACATCTTGACCATGTTTGGCTCCACACACAACTGTGAGGCAGTTTTCTCCACAATGAACATAATCAAAATTAAATATTGTTCCAAGCTCACCAATGAGCACCTTTCCACATGTGTATGAGAATGGCCCTGACTCCATTCAAGCCCAGATTTAAAATCCTGGCAGGACAAGCTAGAGATCAATTCCCTCATTGAGCAAAAAAGTGGGGGAGTTGAATATAAGAGGGGAAGAAAGTGAGCCTCTAAAACTGTTCAATTGTTAAAATGTGTTGAGATGTATTATCTGTAAAGTTGGTTGAGACTGTTGAGTCAAGATGTGAAACAGAAATTGTGCAATTCAAGCTTTTCCTCCCTTTATTTTATTTTTTCTGAAGTTAAGCACTTTATTTGAACATGCACAGCTTTCACATTTTATTAATTTTCTCTTATTTTGAAATGCAGCCCTACTTTTCTTTAGTAAATGAGAGAACATTATACAGTACATATCAGCAGTCATACATATATGTTTAGTTCTATCTTATGTGACAATAAATATTGTCAAAAGGTTTTTGAATTGTACTGAATTCATTTGATTTGACAGTTAGGCATTGATTACATGCAGATGTTGATACTACTAGGCTACTTAAATATATATCATACTAAATAGTTAGACATTAGGATCTTCCGGACCTTCGCTTCAAGAAATTTTCTCTAACTGGACCTCTTTAAATTTTAGTTGAATACCCCTTGTCTAGATGGTTATCAGGGCCCTTTAAGATGTCTGAGGCCTCCAAGGGCTCCCTGTAGCCATTGAAGAGCCCAACTGAGCCAGTTATCTATCCCCATGCCATGCTGCTGTGTTGTCCATGCTGTTAATCTGACAACTTCCTTGCCACGGTGGGACAGGCAGAGCAGTAATCCAGTTTACACAGCAACCCGAAAAAAAGATCCCTAGCCGCTTGCCACAGCAGTGGCGGTTGAATCATTAGTATGCATCTGATGGGGTTTGGCCTTGTGTGCAATGGACAGAGTGAACCTTAGATAAGTCATTTAGACTAACGGGAAGTTAATTCATTCTGTTTAATCCTTATGAAGCTCCACAGGGGGATGGATTAATATAGAGTCCCTCCTTCACTTAACACTTTATGCACCTAGCTTGGCTCAACCCACAGATTTTACTCAATGGAGGCAATTGGTCTCAGCATCAATATCAACTTAGTGTTGTGTACAATAGTCAAACATGTCATGATTAATGAGACGAGCTCGGGCATAAGTCAGTGTTTCGTTTGACTATTAGCTTGCAGCAAAGAACTGGCAAGTGAGGTTAACGTCGAATTCAAGAGAGGAAACTGCTGCCAACCCACCTCACTGTAACAAAATTCACCCTGGGACTGTTATTAAATAAGGTGTGTATTGAAGTTGTAGAGAAAGGGCAACTTCTTCAACACATCTCTCTTATGTCTACCTTATTTACTACTGTATTTTATCTGTCCTACCACTGAAGTAAAACAGCAGGAGCTTTGATTGTCTTCCAGGGTGGTGGTAGATCATACTTCTTTAGGCTGGGACCACAGAGTGAGCTGGCAGGTGAAGAAAAAAATTAGGTGGTATTGGAGTTTTCATGTCTTTGATTTTCTGCTAATACACCAGCTGCCCCTTGGGCAGCTTATACAGAAATAAAATTGTGACTGGAAGATTCAGGGAAAATGACACTTTCAACTGTACACTGAGATGTGTTGTACTGGGCTGGCTTTGTGGTGTAAAAGTGTTTAAATGTATTAATGTAAAAAGGGGTGGGCCTGAAAAAAAGTCTGTGCTCAGCACTGGACTTTTAGATCAATGGAAAAACCACAAAAAGGGATACTTACTCAATCTGTCACTAATTAACACCAGGTGCACAAAATGTGTCACCGCTATTTGTCAGTTTAGCAGCACATTTACCAACAGTGATTATGTAAATGAGGACAGACTCAGCTGTGTTAATGTTTCAATGCTGTTGCACCTGTAATGACCTGGTGCATGTATTGTGCACTTGTGGACTGAGAGGGAGCATAGAAGAAAGTGTCACTTTACTTTCTACTGAACTTTAATACTTGTTGAAGAAACCAACAAACGTATTTCCAAACTGCAATCATGGATTCAAATCATCTTTTATGTCATTCAGCAACTGAAACATGGTGTGACCTGAAAGCCTGTACAAGTTCTTCACAGCCACAGTTCCTTCTGCTGCAACTGTGATAAATCAGGTGTTGAGGAAATCTGTTTACATTATTTGTATATACTGTATTTCCATTTTTTCCTCCCTTATTTAATGGGCAAATTGCAGTTCTTTTTTTTGTTTGTGGTAGCCCACTGTAGCTCCTTGGTAAATAAGAACATATGCATTTTCATTGTTTAGCATCAAAAATAAGATGCTAAATGTTAGTAAATACCCCCCCCCCCCCCCTTTTTTTCCACATTAAAACCCCCCCCCCACTTTTTCAAAGTGATTAAAAATTTGTATCAATAGTATCAATCTTCTCATCTAGGTCTTGACAAAAAGTAGTCATATTTCCCAAATGGTCAAACTACTCTTGGCACAACTTTATTTCACATATTACGTGTTTGAATTGAACTAGTAAGAACTTACAATGACCATGGACCATAGAATGTATGCGAACAAGGGGCTGCCCCAATTTCAAGGCATGAGAAGGGGGTGGGGGATGCATGCATTGAAACAAATATACAGTATGTCTACATCATACTGATGTATGAGTATTGAGTAATGTTATAGAACATTTTTAGTCTGACACCACATAGCACCACGTCAACATGCATGATGAAACTGAATTTTGAAATACACATGCTCATACTGTATACTTATAACCCCTCTGACCAAAAGCTCAGTCAAGGAGAGGTTACAGATGAAGACCAGGTAAAGGTATGCAATGTGAGGCCTTATATTCAGCAACAATTGAAAGTGAAGAAAAATGTTAACAAACTAGAAGACATTCTGAATAAATGCCCAGGAAGGAGCAACATTTTGGCGGATTGAAAAATCTTGTTTTTTAAAACGTCTGGAAGAGTCATCTGCTGCATTAAAATGACATGCAGAAATTGTGTTTGACTTTGAAAGGAAATGTGCAATGAGCATGCTACTGAACTGAAAAGTAATTAGTAAGACATGATTTGTTTTTTGTTTTTTTTTGGTTTTTTTGGCGTGGGGGGATGCAGTACTTAAATGCCACACAGTGCTTTAACTAAATTAAAATGACAGAAGTTATAGAACAACAAATTCAGTACATTCCAGAATTATAAACACATTCACACTGGGAATTGAAAATATAGAATTTGTTTTCAGGTAGGATGTATTAATCTGCACTAGAGGAAAATTTGTGTTGTATTACACAGAGTGGAAATTGATGCCACGTACCTACATTTGTGGTCATGTGTTCAGTATGTAACCTTATTGTGTTAGGTTCAGTATGGAAAAAATATGACTTAATTCCAGGTTCTGCTGGTTTGAAGAAATATGATATCTTTGTCCTTGATGTTACCCAGCTTAATGTAAATCTTCCTATTAATGCAAAAGGATTACATATTCATATGTAGCAATTAATATACTGTGAGCAGATAAGAACACAATTCAAACATTCATATTTAAATGTACCTTAGGAGCCATATGAACTTTTACACCTGCATACCTGCATTCATCCAGTACCTTTCCTAACCTGCTGGTTGAAACAGACGTATAAAAACACATTCAGTTCCATGTTTGTGACTCTTATCCCCTGCTTAACATTGGTACTTCTGCAGAGAGGGGATTGCTGACTGCAATGTTTCATCAACAACAAAAGAGTGGGGTGATACAGTGACGCAGTGGTTAGCGCTGTTGCCTCACAGCAAGAAGGTTACAGGTTCCTTTCTGTGCATGTAACTTAAGATGATTGATGACTCTATATTGCCCAGGAGTGTGGGTGTGTGTGATTGTCTGTGTGTCAGCCCTGTGATAGACTGGTGACATGGCTAGGGTGTACCCTGCCTCTTGTCCAGTGTCAGTCAGAGGCCAGGGTTGCTGATGGATTGTTTAATACACAAAGAATTTCATATTCTGCAATTCAATACAAATGTCAGTCACAGATAAGTCAGCATTTTCCTGTATTGCATTGCTGTCAGCATCCAGCAGCACAGTGGGCATTCATGAGACCTTCAACTCATTGGATCAGTTACATGCAAGGACATTTAATCCCCAGATGCCAAGGAGCTGTTTTGGGGACTGAATTTTATAATCTGAGTAGCTGCAGTACAACATTTCCATCTCTCCTCTGTTCTCTTCTCCCCAGGTTGGAGGACATACCATGCTGCCTATTCGCTGGATGCCCCCAGAGAGTATCATGTACAGGAAGTTCTCCACTGAAAGTGACGTCTGGAGCTTTGGAGTCATCCTGTGGGAGATCTTTACCTATGGGAAGCAGCCCTGGTTTCAGATGGGTAACAACGAGGTACTGTACAAAGAGCTTGAAGCCAGGGGATAAACCTCCAAAACATATATTGCATATAATACTGTAGTATTATCAAAGGCTGTGTGGCAGACCTTCATGCACACATTGAAGATTACAGTTCCAGGTTATCTAGTATTACATCTCTGCTTTTCTATTTTGAAACAAGCAAAAGTGTTTATTACAAAATGAAATCATGAGCTTTCTAGTAGTAGATTTAAATGAACATTGCCATTTTAGGTATTAATCTACTGCCTCTTGTTTCTTTTCTCTCTGAGACTGGCCCAATGAGGTGATAAATTGATGTCACTTTGACACCAGACAAAAGGCTGCATCACATAACAGTCATGATTGGTTTACTTTTTCATTGGATGCTCTGCTTTGAATCAATAAAATTCAGTTAGAATTACTCCTGTAAGGCAAGCATACTGAGAAAATTAAACTGACCTTGCACGTGGCATGCATTACACTTAGTATTTCAATTCAGAGATCAATATGTTATTGGGTTTGACACAAATTGGGCTTTCCTTATTTCAATATGTCTTGTGGAGACAGTGTTTTGAGATACTCTAAGTGAAACACTCAGCTAATTAAATTTCATTGCCAGCACCTAATGACAATGTAACGAGATGAGCACCGTACCATACCATGCATGACCATTTGTTTTGCTATGTCATAGCCAAAAAGAGAAAATCTGCCATCCTTTTTCTGTCTTCAGGTAGTGTTAGAGTGGAATACTGTACTTATTATGCAGCTATTCAGACCTGTTGTGTGGATGCAGTAATGCATCTACAGTATTGTTATCCTAATCTTTATTGTGTGGATGCAGTAATGCATCCACACTATATTATCCTGGCATTTATTGTGTGTATGCTTAAGCATACACACAATGTTATCCTGGCATTTATTTATTATTCTGGGTTCTTCCATCCGTTTTTTGTCACCTAATTTCTTCAGCATACTTTCAGATAGAATACCCGTTCAGGTAATGTTCAGCTTTTTAAGAACATGCTTGCTTGTATTTTTCTTGTTTGTAACATTTATAGTTTTTAATAAATTCAGTAAAAAAAAAAAAAAAAATCCCATTCAAATGAATGGGAAATTCTTGAAAACCTTGTCCTTTTTGAACATTAATAGACAAATTTATCTACTGATGGTGCAAAAGGCTTCTTGATATCTTTTATTGTTTTTTTATACTCGCCATTTATATTTCGTATACTTCTCCATTCACTTTATTTGGCCAGATGAGTAAAAGCGGAACACTCTCTTTAATAAGAGCACTGGTCACAAAACAAACAGAGGTGGGTAGAGTAGCCAAAAATTGTACTCAAGTAAGCGTAGCTGTACTTCAAAATAATATTACTCAAGTAGAAGTAAAAAAAAAAAAAGTAGTCATCCAAAATATTACTCAAGATTAAAAACGTATTTGGTGAAAAGACTACTCAGAATCAGAATCTGCTTTATTGGCCAGGTGTGTCGGACACACGAGGAATTTGACTCTGGTACCGTAATTTCTGGACTATAAACTGCACCCACTAAATGTAAGATGAAAAAACATGTTGTACATAGCGGCAGGTGTCCACATTGTAACATGAGATATTTTGACAGCCAGATCGATCGCCTGTAACTTGAAGCGACATCATATGCATTTCATCGTGTGTTGTCCATAATGAGGGTGTGTGCATGAAGCGAGAAAAGTAGCAGCTTATCACACGAGGAATTTGACTCTGGTACCGTAATTTCTGGACTATAAACTGCACCCACTAAATGTAAGATGAAAAAACATGTTGTACATAGCGGCAGGTGTCCACATTGTAACATGAGATATTTTGACAGCCAGATCGATCGCCTGTAACTTGAAGCGACATCATATGCATTTCATCGTGTGTTGTCCATAATGAGGGTGTGTGCATGAAGCGAGAAAAGTAGCAGCTTATAATAGAGTACTTAAAAATAGAGACTTGTACGAAGCTGTATAATCTGTACAGGGTATATTTACAGGTATTACACTGAGGGTTATTGTCCAGTCATACTGTTGTGGGTCAAGCGTTCATCAGAGTGACAGCCCAGGGGAAGAAACTGTCTTTGTGCCTGGTTGTCTAGGCGCACAGTGACCTGTAATGCCGTACAGAAGAGAGGAGTTCAAACAGTTTGTGTCTCGGGTGCGAGGGGTCTGCAGAGATCTTCTCCACCCTCCTTTTGATCCGTGAGGTGAACAGGTCCTCCATGGAGGGCCGGCTTGCACCAATGCCCTTTTTTGCAGTCCTGACTGTCCATTGAAGTCTGTACTTGTCCTGTTTCATAACGTCTCCAAAATGTTTCTGGAGAGCAGAGTGCCTCTCCGGAGAGGTGTCATCTATCCAGTGACAGGTGACTCCTAAATAGCTATGTTGTCTGGCAGACCAGCAATCTGTTGTGGTGGCGACATAGTTCACAGTGCTCAGCTACAGTATTGTTCAAAGTAATAGCAGTACAATGTGACTAACCAGAATAATCCAGGTTTTTAGTATATTTTTTATTGCTACATGGCAAACAAGTTACCAGTAGGTGCAGTAGATTCTCAGAAAGCAAACAAGACCCAGCATTCATGATATGCACGCTCTTAAGGCTGTGCAATTGGGCAATTAGTTGAAAGGGGTGTGTTAAAAAAATAGCAGTGTGGCATTCAATCAGTGAGGTCATCAATTTTGTGAAATAACAGGTGTGAATCAGGTGGCCCCTATTTAAGGATGAAGCCAGCACTTGTTGAACATGCATTTGAAAGCCTGAGGAAAATGGGTCGTTCAAGACATTGTTCAGAAGAACAGCGTACTTTGATTAAAAAGTTGATTGGAGAGGGGAAAACCTATAAAGAGGTGCAAAAAATTATAGGCTGTTCAGCTAAAATGATCTCCAATGCCTTAAAATGGAGAGCAAAACCAGAGAGACGTGGAAGAAAACGGAAGACAACCATCAAAATGGATCGAAGAATAACCAGAATGGCAAAGGCCCAGCCAATGATCAGCTCCAGGATGATCAAAGACAGTCTGGAGTTACCTGTAAGTACTGTGACAGTTAGAAGACGTCTGTGTGAAGCTAATCTATTTTCAAGAATCCCCCGCAAAGTCCCTCTGTTAAAAAAAAGGCACGTGCAGAAGAGGTTACAATTTGCCAAAGAACAAATCAACTGGCCTAAAGAGAAATGGAGGAACATTTTGTGGACTGATGAGAGTAAAATTGTTCTTTTTGGGTCCAAGGGCTACAGACAGTTTGTGAGACGACCCCCAAACTCTGAATTCAAGCCACAGTACACAGTGAAGACAGTGAAGCATGGTGGTGCAAGCATCATGATATGGGCATGTTTCTCCTACTATGGTGTTGGGCCTATTTATCGCATACCAGGGATCATGGATCAGTTTGCATATGTCAAAATACTTGAAGAGGTCATGTTGCCTTATGCTGAAGAGGACATGCCCTTGAAATGGTTGTTTCAACAAGACAATGACCCCAAACACACTAGTAAACGAGCAAAGTCTTGGTTCCAAACCAACAAAATTAATGTTATGGAGTGGCCAGCCCAATCCCCGGACCTTAATCCAATCGAGAACTTGTGGGGTGATATCAAAAATGCTGTTTCTGAAGCAAAACCAAGAAATGTAAATGAATTGTGGAATGTTGTTAAAGAATCATGGAGTGGAATAACAGCTGAAAGGTGCCACAAGTTGGTTGACTCCATGCCACACAGATGTGAAGCAGTTATAAAAAACTGTGGTCATACAACTAAATATTAGTTTAGTGATTCACAGGATTGCTAAATCCTAGAAACAAAAACGTTTGTACAAAATAGTTTTGTGTTTGTACAGTCAACGGCAGACACTGCTATTTTTTTTAACACACCCCTTTCAACTAATTGCCCAATTGCACAGCCTTAAGAGCGTGCATATCATGAATGCTGGGTCTTGTTTGCTTTCTGAGAATCTACTGCACCTACTGGTAACTTGTTTGCCATGTAGCAATAAAAAATATACTAAAAACCTGGATTATTCTGGTTAGTCACATTGTACTGCTATTATTTTGAACAATACTGTATATGATGATTATGGTCTTCATCTTCTTTGCAGCTTCCTGTTTTTTTGAGCATAACATTTTCCTTGTCATTACTGTACAGATCTGATTGAAATACCAAAATCCCATCATTGCTTTTAACTAAACAATCAGAATTACACTCTGATCACACAAAACTATCGATGCCTTAAAATCAAAACATGGATCTTCATATTTTGAATACAATACTTAACTAAACATTGATTATCATTAATTAGACATTGATTAAACAGTAATAATCAAATCTTTATTTTTAGGCTTGAAAATATCATTTTTACTTTCTTAAGCTGTGTGTCTCTTCTCTCTCTGCCTATCATACACACACCTGTGTATTTCCTCTTTTCAGGGATGTGTGCCTACTTCCCCTTTCTCTGTGATTCAGCATTTTCACTATGATTTAGATTCTTACACATTCAGTGATTATTTCAAACAAAACACACACCCAAATCATCTTATGATTGTCTTAACTTTTCTACTTTGTGCATTCTGCCATAGCATTTGAACAATTCTCTTGCTGTTTCTTGTAAACATTCTGTTCTTGTGTGAATTCTAACTGAAAAGAGACAATTTGTTAAATAGTATACTGCAGCCCTTCTTGTAAGGTTTCTGATACCAGATCCTCAGAGGCCAGTTCTGCTGTTATGGCCTGTGTGTCTTGTGCTGTTTTGGTTCTCTCCGGGACCCTTTTTACAGGCATGCTAACACATGTATGGTCAATAAGGTAACCAAAATCTCCCGTTGCAAGTCTAATCATATGTTTATTATTTGCGTTAACCTAAAACAGCTCGAAGTTATTTATTTGCCATGTATTATTGTGGTGGCTGACTGAAAATGGTACTCTAGCTAAATGTCAGAGGATATAATGACAATACTGTGGTTTAAAGGCTGTAATAAGAAATTCAGTAACATATAGAGAACAACACCACTACTGTGTTAAAACTGTTGTATTCACACTCATTCATTCACAATGTCACATTAATATTTTCTCAACTGCTTGATCCGGTGTTGCTGCTGTTGATTGTAGTCTTTGCAGTATGGAAACTTATGCAAAGAGGCTCCATATTGTCTTTGCAGGTGTTGATCCTCATTCAAAGGTCAAAGTGTTTGTCATATGCACAGTTAGAAAATCTGTTTCCCTGTGCAATGAAATTTTTACCTTACTGTCCACATGAATGCCACAAAATACAAATGAAATATAAAGTAGATAAATAAGTAACAGAAAATCTAAGGCACTTTAAGCAGCAAATGCAGCTGTATAATAAAAATATATAAGAATATAATACCCAGAGGGTAGGGAGGCGAACAGTCCGTGCCGGCGGGGGGGGGGGGTCTTTGAGGGTGGGCACACACAGATTAGGCCTGCACCTGCAGAAGCGCTCACTTCCCTTACTGAGCGAAAATAAAGAGAGCATGGACAATAAAAAGCCTGGCACCACCTGTATGAAAGAGGGAGCCGTCGCACCCACACCTGAAGCTACACTGCCCCATTAGTTCTCCTTACATCTCATGTTCCCTCAACTTTTGTTCATTTACCTCTTAAAGTGAGTCACAAGGGGATTTCAAGCCCTACTTCAGATTTATTAGTTTCAGCATACTTTTACTTTTTCCCCATTATGTACTTTCAAAAGCAATGCTTCTATTCAGTGACTAACTTTTAGCATTAGCAAGAATCTTACTCATGGTGCATCTTCTCAAGGAAATCCAGTTTTTCTGAAAGAATGGACCTGTCATGAAAATGTAGACCCTTTTCCTTAGGCAATGCAAGCTCTAAAGAATTCCAGTTTAGTCTAGACAGTTACAGTTAAGACTAAACTTGAATTCTTCGGTTGATATGAGAAGTCAGATCAACCTCAAATGTGACCCACATCTCATTTCCAGTAATGGCTGCATGGACAAACAGTTTGAGACGGAAATGTAGAGTGCTATCAGCTCTGCACTTGGATAAGGAGAGAATGGAGAAGCGGCGCAGCTGCCATTTGGTTGTCGTGGTGACAGGCAGCAACAATGCCAGCTTCCACTGTGGGTGCAACATCTCCAGTCAAGACAAGAGAGGGGAAAAGAGAGGAGGAGGGATGCTGGGTTGGAGCCAAGGGAAGAGGACACAGAGTTTGATCGCAGAGAGGTAAGATGGTCCGAGTCCAGTTGAGTCTCCTCCACTCACTGTGTGTGGATGTGTGATACTGTATCTTTGGATTTCAGCTCATTATTAAGGTGCATATGATCCACACACTATATGCTCCAGTAGGCACACAGCAGCAGACATGGACTCAGAACCTACCATTTTGCACAGTGCAGAGTTTGGATGCTGGGATATTTATCCCGTCTCAATGTGCACTGTGTTGCAATAATCCAACGCAGTGATTTTATATATGTGCAGAGCATACAAGATCCATTTAATAGCTGTTCTGGATCTTTTGATAATATGAGGTGATCTTCATTCAGGACAACAGGGCAAAGTTCATCTGCTGAAACGTGAAACCATCGCGATGGCATCTGAGGTGGCCCTGTCAGGCTTGTAGACATACTGCAGGGGGTCCAGGGGGTCCGGTATACTGATCTGAATGTGGGCCAGCACCACTCTCTCAAAACACTCACTGGCACATGCCCTGAGAGCCCTCCCAGGGATGTTGTCCAGTCCTGCTGCTTTGCGGGTGTTGATCTTCCCCAGGACTGTGCGTACCTAGCCTGGTGAGACAGTTAGTGGAGGGGAGGTGGGGGGTTGGATAGTCTCGGTGTGTGTGTGCCTCCTCTCTGTGCTGTGGCTGGAGGTCTCAAAGCGGGTGTGGAAGGTGTTGAGGTCATCCGGCAGGCTGTCTGTGGAGCTGATGATGCTGGTGGTGGTCCTGTAGTCTGTGATGTGCTGCAGACCTTGCCACATCTGACCGGAGTCAGCAGTAGATTAGAAGCCATTCAGCTTCTCTCTGTACTGCCTCTTGGCCGCTGTGATGGCTTTCCTCAGTCTGTAATTCGCAGCTTCGTACTCCACAGCATGTGGCATACCTGACTGTTTATCCAGGGCTTCTGGTTGGGGAACCTCCTGACTTGTATGGTGGGCACAATGTTGCCAATACAGGTACTAATGTATCCGGTCACATACTCAGCATAATCCTGTACACTGACAGAAAAGTCCTCTGAGGTGGCTGCAGCTTTAAACACATCCCAGTCTGTCTGGGCGAAACAGTCCTGCAGGGTGCCTTCAGTCTCTGGGGTCCAGAGGTTAATTTGCTTGGTGATAGCGTTTGTTTGTTTCAGTCAATGTCTGTAAGCTGGATACAGGAACAAAGAAATATGGTTTGAGCGTCCAAGGTGGGGGCGGGGTGCAGCCCTGTATGCGCCACGTATGTTATTGTAAACATGATCCAGAGTGTTCTTGCCCCGAGTGGGAATGTTCACATGTTGGTAATATTTGGGGAGTACAGTTCGTAAATTACACTGGTTAAAGTCGCCTGCAGCGATAAATACAGCATCGGGGTGCACTGTCTCTAACGCGCTGATGATGCATAGAGTTTGCTGAGAGCCACCGAGGGTTTAGCTCTCGGGCTAACATACACAGCAGCCAGAAACACAGCACTATGCTCTCTTACTAGATAATAGGGCTGGCATTTCAGCAATAAAAACTCTATGTCTGGCAAACAGTGCTTATGAACCGTCTGTACATCTCCACACCACGTGTTATTGATAAACACACACACACCACCTCCTTTTACCTTCCTCGAAGGAGCAGTGCGATCACCTTGATGTACAGAGTGAGTCCCTAGCTGAATTGCGGAATCTGGGACTCTGTCAGAAAGCCAAGTCTCGATGAGAATTAGAGCACAGCATTCTCTGATTTCCCATTGTGCTGTAATCCTAGCCCTTAACTCGTCCAGGTTGTTTTCCAGAGACTGTACGTTAGCTAGGAAGAGGCTGGGTAATGGCGGTCGAGTAGCGTGAGCTTTTAGCCTAGCATGGAGTCCCCCTTGTTTGCCCCGCTTGCGTCTTCATCTCCGGGTCGCTCTCCTGATTTCACCCTGCTCGCTTGTGCCTGGTACTCCGGGGGCCCCCTGAGGGTGATGGTGGTTGTTGTTGTTGTTGCGGGAGCGGACAATGAATTGTAGCTCCAGTGGTATGAAACCAGTAAATTCCCAGTGGCTTTGTGAGTTGGCGATATCCAGCAATGTCTGTCTGTTGTATGTTAGCAGTGCATGACATTTGTGCACTGCAGAAAGAGTAAAAAACACACAAAAAAGAAGAAAACAAAGAAAAAGCCGGCATTCGAGAGTGGAACGCACAAACACGTCTGCCTCGGTGGGCGCCATGTGGGTGTCATTGTCTCAAGTTTACCTGTGTTTCAGGTCTGTAATCCTTTGGTGAGAAGAGACATGAGAAACTGGATGTAGCATATGTTACCTTGGTAAATAGGTGCAGCAGGTTTTCCTTTAGGTTTGTTTTAATTATTTGCATTAGTTAAGATTTGTAGACTCTTCTGAGTTTAAGCCACAGTAAAATTATATTTATTTAAACTCATTAGGTTTGATGTAGCTTCAAGCCCTCCCTGGTAGGCTAGTGGTTAAGGTGCAGCGCTCTTGCTGCTGTGAACCGGGTTTGAATCAGGGTTGCGTCAGGAAGGGCATCTGGCGTAAAACACATGCCAAATGTCAGCATGCTTCCTTTTAGAAAACCACACTTCAGATAGCAGTAAATTTTCACATGCTTTTTTTCTTACACTGTGGCTCTGGTAGCATGAAATTACATAATTCATATGTCTTACCGGGAGAGTTTCTGGTTTTCTTTTTCAACTGTGATGGTAATTACTCTACACCCTAAAAAATGATCAACTGTAGCTGTTAAGTATAAGAAAATTCTACATGGTGACAATGCAAAATAGTGCAAATACAGTCATTAAACACAAATAGAACCCCATTCACTTTCAGTCTACCATTGCCCGGAATTGACACAAAGTCAAACTGCACTGTCACTACAGCAGCAAATCATCTGGCTAATTAGAGCACAAGTCCAACAAAGAAATGATCAATGACCCTGTTATCACCATCTCAAACATCCTCCCTACAGATACTCAGTGTTATTGTTGTGTGGTGCTGTGGGACAGAAAAGAAACCTGTTTCCCCTTTAATACTGCATAAATTTAAGACTGAATCTGTTCTGTTTATTTCTTTCATCTCACTTTCATTAATTCAAACCTCAAAGGATAGTCTGCTCAGTGTCACTGGTTTCTCATTATGAACAAACCAAAGCAATCAGTCAGAGAAAATCATGTGTCTCACTCCATTGCCCTCTCTCTTCTACAGGTTATTGAGTGCATAACCCAGGGTCGGGTTCTGGAGAGGCCAAGGATTTGTCCTAAGGAGGTGTATGACATCATGCTGGGCTGCTGGCAGAGGGAACCACAGCAGCGACTGAACATTAAGGACATTCAGAAGGTCCTGCTTGCCATGGGAAAAGCCACGCCTGTCTACCTGGACATCCTGGGCTAGCAACGTATGGCCAGTTTCTCATCAGGCATACAGATAGCCTGACCCATATGAATCCAGGAATAACCAAACCAACCTGCTCCACTGTCGAAAAACACCTACAATGTTTGGGAAGGACTTAAGTGCCTGCAACACTTTTGGATATAGTGGATATAACATGTTAAAAAAACACGCACTTTAAAATTTTGTTTACTTGCATAAGATGTACAGATTTAAAGAAGACTTTTTTCCTCAAAAAAAAAAAGGACTGCAAAAATACACAAAACCAGAGACAAAAGGGAAGTAATGTGGACTCTCAATAGGAAAATGGCCACAGTTTATTTATTATAGAGAGAACACAGAGTTAGAATCTATTCCGGGTTTGGTTTTTTAAATATATATAGAAATATTACATATATTTTCTATTTATTTCTTTTTGTCAAAGTGTTGGGAGGTCTGCCATGTGTGTTGTGAAGGGCTCGGCCCTGTCTGAAGATGTAACCGAAAAACTAGTGGCAGGGGACTGACGATGGAAGCCTTACTTGCACTCTGATTGGCTGGCACTGAGCTTTTAATGGGAATGCTGCTTCTGTGGATTATACACTGGATGGCTGAAAAAAGAATCCCTCTGCAGAGGACATGTCCAATCAGACAACCGGCAAATCTATTTTAATTTAAATATAATGTACATAGTGTAAAATTCTATGTGTCAGAATTATGTTAACTTATTTTTTCGGACGTTATTTTGACTGATTTTGATCTGACTGTAATCTGGGTGGCTATAAAGCTATGGTATTTGTTTTCGTACTTATCTAGAGGAGAAAATCTTTGGAATTACCCGTGTCAGTGCTGGTAAGTTGTCTTATGTGGTGAAAGTGAATGGCAGTGAATACAGTTTGAAAAGTCTACTGACTAAATGTCTGTGATTAATGAATCACAGACATTTTGAAGAATTGGGGGAGAACTTGGAGCCATGGTTCAGCACAACACAACACAGAGGCATCGTATTCAGTCTCCAGTTCATTTGCTTTTTAGGGAGAGAAGAACATAAGTAATATCTTACACCCGAACCCTCAAATACATGCATACATGTGCTGTAAGAAGCTGTTTTGTCATTTTCAGACCTTTTGGAGTGAATATACTTTTCCACTCCACTTAGTTACTTTTCCATTCATCATTTGTTATTTGAAGGTGTGTGCCAACCATACACAGCTCAAGAAAATCTCTGAAAATGCATTTATTTACTTTCACGATGAAAATTAGATATCATTTATAATCTGTCAGCTAAAGATGAACAGCTAGGAGATTGTTAGATTACCTGAATTTACTGTATATTAAAGATGACAAATGAGGAAACATCTGCCCAAAGGGAATAAAATCCACTTACTGTACCAACAGCTCTAAGCCATATCCAAAATATTTAGAGAACTGAAATAAAATCAGAACCTATGGGTTCTTTTATAGAAGTAAGAAAAAGTCCTTCAAAATCAAATTCACATTTACAGTATCCTAAACACAAATAACAAATGCAGTCTTGGAGCCTTAATCAGTAATATGTTGTGAGTTCCATTCAATCTATCAAGATAAGGAGGGTAAAAATATCTAATACTGATTACTGAATATTTCTATTTTAGCCACTTTTAATATATAATATTTCTCATAAATCATAGTATTATTCAAGATAGAACCCATAGCCGGATTAATAGTTCAGTCTAGCTAAGATATTACAAAGTTGAAAATAACTCAGGGCATCAGTGAATATTATGGACAAAGCTAAGTTAAAATAAGTTCCCACGTTGCTGAGCTGGTACATCTTTGATGGGAGCTGTAGTATTGGTGTGCTGATAAAAGTATACAGTGATTAGTTAAAGTAACTTTGTTAAAATCATAAAGGTTTTGTTTTCTAATCACAAATGCTTCAGTGCATTCAATTTAGCTTAATAATATGGAAAGTAAACCTAAATAACATGCTTTATAATTTCCAAACGAAATGCTTAGTCTGAGACTGCACTGAGCCACAAGCACTATGGGAAAAGACGTTAGCTCAGCTGTGATGGCTAGCTTAAGTTCTCTATAGCCTGTTCTATTTAATTTATCTATTTAAAAGTATAAAATGTAACCACAAGGTTGTCAGTCAACATTCTTGTTCCCTATATAAACAGCATCTCAACTGCACTGCTAGGCTAAGATAACCATTTAATATTGTATGTATTTACTGGACAAGACATGAGATTGGTATCTGTCATCTTACCTAACACTTGGCAAAGGATGTGCATTTCCCAAATTACTTGTATAGCGCCTTTCTATGCTTTTACAGCACACTCAAAGCGCTTTCATATTATCCGGCCATTCACTCATTCGCACTTCCAAGCACTCACGCATTCACACACCGGTGACATCACCGGGTTCAGTGTCTTGCTCAAGGACACCTCGACATGTTGACTGGAGAAGCCGGGAATCAAACCGCTAATCCTCCAGTTAGGAAACGACCGGCTCTACCTCCTGAGCCACAGCCGCCCCCAAAGGATGTGCATTTCCCAAATTGTCAAGCCAGGTCAAAGTTTTCTAGGTACATACTATCGGGATCCTGCCTCTTCACAAACCATGAAAAAAATCATGATTGCTGCCTCCCTCGCATTTCATTTAGTACAACACAGTTTAAACCTTTCTCTTTCTGTTTTCCTTTTCACCTGTACATGACTCACAGTTATGCTTTTCTTCCTTCCTAAATATGCACTTTGTGGCCTTTGCATGTTTAGCAATGTTAAGGTTGTAATTCATTTATTGCTTTGATTAAAACGTCTGCAGTTAGGACCAGAGAGAAGCCAATGAAGCAGGTAATTAGCAGGTAGTTGTTAATTTATAGATATACACCAAAAAAAAGCAAACATAATTGATCAAATGGATCAGCTAATTGTAGTGTTTACAGTATTTAATGAAAAATAATGACGCGTTTTGTTCCAAAATGTATTTGCTTACAACAACAAAAAAAAAAACAACTAAAATTGTAATTAAGTGCTCAGTTGACAAAACGAATTAATGTTGACAGAGTGGATTGGGTAGATATTTCAGACACTGAATGACACTCCTCAGGCAACTATTCTATTTTATGTTGTATCTGCATATACAGTGTAGCGATTTGGAGTGGAACTCCTCACATCTCTTCCTCATTATCTTGACATAAAGTCTCACAATATCATTGTGTTGTCTCTGTTCTCCTTGGGACTATATAACTCATTGATAAGCATTCAGTTACTTCAACCATTTTGTATTTTGTAAGGCAAGATCAAATCCAATGGGTTACCCAAAGCATTGAATTTTTGTGTATTCTTGTGTGGTAAAGATAAACGCTTAAAGGCATTATGACACAGACCGTGAGCATTTGCAGGGTATTGTAATCCTTTCATGTGGAGTTGAATATTGTTTAAAAAATTTTCTTTTTTCTTTTCTTGAATGAACTAACCGAACAGTTTTTGAAGCAAGGTTGGCATATTACCTTGTACACTGTTACAGATTATAAAAATGCGGTATAACAACTGCAGTATATAAAATACTGATATTCCATGATAGATCTTTGTATTAATGTGACTCTCTTAAGAAAATGTCTTCAAACAATCCAACGATCTCTTTTTCCATTTTGTCCTGTCTTATAAAGATGTGTGAATTTGACTAAATCTTGTCTTCATCTGAATCTCTTGGAAGGCTGTGATGATCCAGGCTGAAACTGGGATGAAACTGTGATCTTTTTACTCCATGGAAAGTATTTTGCCCATTGTTCCTTGTTTGCACCCCCCAAAACTATGGAAACTGGAGATGCAAACTCTTGGTGACTATATCCCAATAGAATAGAATAATTATTGTCCAACTTGATGGCAATTTCTCCTTGGCTCACCAAATCACACAAATATCAAGACAATGAAATACATCATCAAAAATAAAAAGTTAAGTTACACAAACATACAGAACATAATTATGTTAATATTGAATTGTAGAATTAAACTGGTGGCGTTTGGGATAAACTAGTGATTAAATATGTTTTTAAATACAATTTTGTTGGGCTGTGGGTACTCTATAGCATTTCCCAGAGTTCAATAACTCAAACCGACTGTGCAGAGGATGGGAGCTGTCTGCCAGATACTCCTCGCTTTCTTTATGGACCTTTCAATATAAAAATAATTTAGAGACCAGCACAGCGGTAAGCATAGCCATAGAAAGAAAGAGGAAGAATAGTAATTTAAGAGAGACAAAAATCCAATTATATTACCGTTTTCCATTTCCAATGAGGCCCACAGCGTCAGATTCCACTTGAAGATTACCAGTGTTAATGAATATTGATGCTGCCTATTAATTTACATCTACTGCTTGTTTTTAGTTGCAGAACCAAATTAGTAGCTTTGTGTTGATAAGTAGTATTTCCTTCTCATAGATACAATACCAGATGAGTGGTCTTTGGTGAAGCATCCCTGTGGTTATGATGTGAAATCTCCTGCTGTTGAAAACAGCATGTTGTGTTTTTCAGCCAAACTGCTTCTCAGTATTCCAGTACACATTAACATCAAGTGTTGCAACACAACCAAGTCATTTGAGTGACATTCCAAATATCATAAAAGGCCTCATTTCAAAATCACTTTTAAAAGTATGTGAATCATTCCCATCGGCATGTTTTAAAAGCACAAAAAGCATAAAAAGGGAAAAAACTCACTGCTCTTCTCATTGGAGATGCACTTTGTCTTTGTCAAAATAATTCTGAACTGTATCTGGTGCGGCAGCTGGACTTAAGCTTCCTGTTAATTTGTGGTCAGAATGACCCAAAATAAAAAATGTTTTTTATTCATCAAATGGTTTGAAAAATCAGTTAATGGGCATAATACTATGCCCATAGTATAGTATTATAGTATATATTAATTTGATTGAATTATGCGTGTTTTTTTGAATTTAATATCTTCTGTTGTCCTCTGTAATCAAAAAGATCCCACAGCAAAAAGTAGTGCAAATTGTCACACCCTACTGCTTTCCAAAACAACTTGGACCTTGGATATTTGATGTGAAGCTCTGAAGTGCTGCTTTCTTTGTCTAGCAGGTGTTGTATTTTATTTGGTTCTGCTGGGTTCTTGAAGAGCCAGTGGTTATGAGAAGAAACAGGTCTTTTCTGGTGTTGGGGCATTTCACTTTTCAATCTGAGGCAGCACAATGAGGAGGCAGAAGCGTGCACAAGGCTTGTGAGCTAATTGTTGACCATGTTGTGGAAAAGAATGACCAGGAGGACAATGCTGAACATAATGAGCAGGATGAATCAACTGATGATGAGGATTCAGGATCAGAAAAGGAAGAAAATAATGATGAGGTTATAGATCCAACATACAGACCACATGCTACTTCTTCCTCTGAAGAAGCCCCACATTGCCCACTGCAGAAATGGAAAAAGGGGATGACATGAAAGAAACTGATAAACATGATGATGAGGTAGAATCTGAAGCTGAAAGGTCAGAAGTGGAGAACTGTACATATTATGATGAAACGGAAGAATCAACCGATGAGGAAGAATCTGAGGAAGAGGAACCAGCTGAGATGAAGAGCATTTCCAGTCAAAAGGAATGAAACATTGATCTGGTCCCTCCCAGTGACGACACATGTTGACAGCAGAGCAAGAGAAAAGCCCCCATGGCCCAACCGCATATCCAAGGTCTTGTGCTGATGACATAAAGCCCACTTTTGACGTATTTCTGCCAAAGCCTATTAAAGAGGTCATGCTGAACACTGACAAACAAGGAGATGAAGATGAAGATGAAGTTTGTTGTTGTATTCTGTTTCTTCAACAAGTGTTTGATTAACCACTCTCACCATTACAGTTGGTTTTGTTGCACATACTGTAAGTGTTGATGTCTGTGTAATATGGAACCATGTGTCTGTGTGAGCCAGGGAGGGAGGGGCACTCATACATATATGCACATAACAGAGAAACTGTTCGCTTTATGTTTGTTGTTGTCTCTTACTTTAAACTTTAACCACTGAAACTTCTTCTCTGCCATCTAACGACTGGTTCAGCCAGAATGAAGTTAATGTAATGCTAACATCAATTGGTATCAGTGGAACAACTTTTACAAGTAGGAGTAGGGTAGTAGAGGGTGGCATTAGACACGATACTGGTATCATTTAATGATTCAAATGACATTTGCAAGACATGAGGGCTTCATGTGAGTTTTATACATTTTTTTGTCAGGTAAGATGCCAGTGATGTGTCCACCATACATGAAATGAAAGCAGTCACTTTTACTTTTGATGCATTTTTGCCTAATTTATGTTTCCACTATGCGATAGTTACGGTGACTGTGTAACTTGATTTGAATTTTTTGACACATTCAAGTTGCATTCTGGTGCTTCTGGGAAATGTTGCACATAATTTTGATATATTGCATTTCTTTCCATTCCACTCAAAAAAGTTCAATTTGTTAACTGTATCTATAAATCTTTAACTCTTAACCTTGAGTTAGTTCAGGTGACACATTGATTGACTGTGGTTTACTGGTTGATAGTGTTTGAAGGCCACGATATGCTAACCCCTGGACATAGGAATAAAGCTTAACCTCTCACACTAAGGTGGCATATTTGAAACATATTAAAGCTCCAAACACTGCCTGAGGTTGTATGACGGAGATATTCACTCAGCAATTGACTACCATGAACCTGCGAACAGAGTTCCCTGCAGACCTCCCTCTTTCATGTTATTAATCCAGGATAAGACCCCAAATAATAGCAACCTGCAGTTTGTTGTGGCAGCTACCCCCTCAGATGTTACCGTACTGAGAAACTTTTATAAGCCAGGATACTCTGGCTCTTTGAGGAAGTGTTAAATATAGTCTGAAATAACCAATGAAAGCTGTGTCACTGGACACTTAAGACCATATTTGTTTTGCACAGTATTTAGTTGACCTCAAATGTTATTAAGGCTAGGATATTTAAAGAATAGTGTGTATTATGTAACAAGTAAATAACTGGATATTTTAGATAAAATCCTTTTCTAATATAACTTTCTTCCTCATTGGAAGACATGGCGCCGGGATTGAGGAGATCCTTGAATTATTCCTTCCACCGTGCGACAATGTCCCCAGTTGAGGCCAACAGCTGCCCACCTCCACTGTAAACAGTTTTTGGCAGGGCACTGCTCCCCTCTCCTGAGGCGCCAGACAGTTTGCCCGAATCTCTTCAAGGCCGACCGATAGTCCTTCTCCATGGCCTCACCGAACTCTTCCCAGACCTCTCCACCCCCCGAGCCGGCGCCCGTTTGGCCCTGCCGGTACCCGTCCGCTGTCTCAGGAGTTCCACGAGCCAACCAGGCCTGAAAGGACTCCTTCTTCAGCTTGACGGCATCCCTTACTTCCAGTGTCCACCACCGGGTTCGAGGATTGCCACCACGACAGGCACCGAAGACCTTACGGCCACAGCTCCGAACGGCCGCATCGATGATGGAGGTGGAGAATATGGTCCACTCGGACTCAATGTCTCCAACTTCCCCCGGGATCTGGTCAAAGCCTTGCCGGAGGCGGGAGTTGAAGATCTCTCTGACAGGGGATTCTGCTAAACGTTCTAACAGACCCTCACAATACATTTTAGTCTGCCGAGTCTGTCCAGCTTCCTCCCCCGCCATCGGATCCAGCTCACCACCCGGTTCATTGAACGGCCCCCCCCCTCTCTTCCCCAGAGGGACCAAGACATACGGCCGGAGGTCAGATGAAACAACCACAACAGTGGAGGTGGCAATCATCGAGCTCTGGCCTAAGGTGTCCTGGTGCCAT
>NW_018128066.1:2966364-2967276 GCF_001952655.1 Monopterus albus | reverse complement strand
TATACTGCAGTGTTTTAAAAGAAGCTTTCCTTTAGTCGTACTCTCAATAAGATTTGTTCAGTTGGTACCTGGAAATACCCTGCGAGCTCAGCACTTTTTATCTGACTCACAGGCTGCAGCCATCCTAGCCTTGCAGGAAGTCCCGAAGACACTGTAGGCTACACACATTGATGATATTGGCCTCATCAAAGATATTGCATTGGTTGTAATTACTCCCAAATCTAATCACAGGCCATGTAAACAACTATACTTTCTCAAAAATAAAAGTATTATTCCAATGTTTGAATCTCTTAAAGAAGCAGGAATAATTGTACCCTGTGAGAAATCCCCTGTGCGCACTCCCTTGCTCCCTGTAAAATAAAAAAGTAAGAGATGAAGGTTAACCTATAGAATGGAGATTTGTTCAGGACTTGTAAGTAGTAAATGCTGCAGTCAAGCCTTGAGCCACTTGTTTTGCGAAAAGGCACAGCCCTATTGCAATATGTTATACTCTTTCAGAACCTGGCTGAACATAAAGTTAGTCTCTTTAAACTGGAGTTTGTACAACTTAAAGTTACATTTCTGGGTCATGTGATCACAGTTGAGGGCAATCCCTCTCACCCAAAGTAGTTGAAGCTATCCAGCAGCTTCCAAAACCACTCACAAAAGCAAATGATGTCCCTTCTGGGCATGTGCTCCTACTGTAGGAATTTCCTCCAGCATTATGTCGTATTGGAGGCCCCACTCAGTGCACTGATTCATGGAAAAGGCCTTCAATCTAATGATAAAGTGACATGGACTCTAGATGCTGAAAAAGTTTTCACTGACCTGAAGTTAGCTTTGCAGACCACACCGACACTGGGACTACCTGACCCGACCCGACCTTTCACACAGACTGTGGATGAGAAAAATGCATGTATGACATCTGTTCTC
>NW_018128066.1:2964266-2965992 GCF_001952655.1 Monopterus albus | reverse complement strand
ACAAATATTAAGACTAGCATTACAGTTGACACTAAAAGCTCTTTTCCTGTAACCTTGGCGTGCCTGCAGTCTGCACTGCAGGCTGAACAGTTAACAGCCTAAGCCAGTCAACCTGTCTGGACTAACATTACTAGACAACAAATCTCTGAATATCTATCTAACTAAGAAATAACCTAACACAGCTATGGTTATAGCTATGAAATTGAGTAATTGTTATGTGTGCACGCACATGCCTGTGTCCGGCCATTCACCTCTGCTCTCACCAGTTCCATTTGATTACAGATTCCCTATGTTTGTAAATGCCACAACAGATGGTTTTATAGCTGTAAGGAAGGAACTAACAGGCCTCAGGCTCACAGCCATGCAGGACCAAATGGTCTTAGATCAGTTAACAGCTTCACATGGAGGTGTCTGTGTAATCATGGGCACATCCTGCTGTACTTGCATCCTAAGCTTTGGTCTACAGGTTTGTTTCTCAGACTGTTGAAATGATGTTGTGACCTACCACCCAACACACCACCTCTCTCTCATCAACTGCTTATAGTTCAGACAACTCTGAATCTGGGAATTAAATGCTAGTATAGACCTATTATTGTTATCCTCCTCTTTGTTTGTGCTTCATGACTGTATCACAAAAACAGTATATCTGGTTTTTCTTCTAGGTTATAATGATTTATCTTAAACCTTTTTGGTGTGATAAGTTTGATATGTTCCTAAGAAGACTTTTGTATGGACTGTTGTGACTAATGTTTAATCAAGAGGAGGGAGTGTGGTGGCAATTTTTATAATAGCACCCCTTAAGTTCTTTAGCTGATGTCATTGTATGCAGTCATTTGTGTGGCTGTGACCCCCAGACCATTTATTGCATGGTTGTAAACCTTTGTATGCCTTTTGGTTGCCAAATTGAATTGATGTTAAGTATTTACTTTACACTCACTGAGCTTTAAAAAATATTTTTTCCACAACAGTAGGGACAGTGGGAATCTCATTCATACATTCATGCACATCACTGATTAGATGATGAGGCATTTGGCTACTTTTGACCTATAAGGCGTTCCGGGTTATCCTGCCCGTCAGGTGTCATCCAGTGATCGCTGCCCCGGCCCTTACTAGCTTGAGCAGATTAATCATTATGGATGACCCACTGCACCCTCTATTTCCAACGAACCGCTCGCTGGTGGGTGAGAGAACCCCTAGACTGACTCACTCAGAAAGTCCCTTAGTACATCCAAGGAGTACAAGAGAGCTCTCCGGCTCACCAGCCTAGCAAACTGCGCCCTCCGGCCTACTGCCACTCCCAGTTCAGCCAGGACCTAGTTATTGCAAGAAGGCCACTTTCCCCTCGCCCCTACCGGGAAACCCATGACATTCACTTGGCTTGCTCCAACCAGTCTCCCCACCTGAGACGCGAAAGGCTTATAGTAGGCAACTTTCTCTGCTGCAGCCACCTGCAGCGTGTCTGGTGCATACTCATATCTCACGGTCACATCAAGCACTAGAGCTCTACTTTCTTTCGTGCAAACCAGGTCAGGAATCCTAAGGCCGCCCTCAGGCATATTCAAGCAGAATTCCCGACTCACACTCCATCCGGCGCGCTCTGCCTCAATGGCCAGGAGGTCGCATATCCTGTTATGCCGCCGAATCCTGCTACCCTGCACCCCTGGGCACTGTCCCAAGATATGCAAACAAGACTCCGTCCTGGCTGCACAGTGCCTGCACTCTGGCC
>NW_018128066.1:2940602-2960424 GCF_001952655.1 Monopterus albus | reverse complement strand
TACTCTCAATAAGATCTGTTCAGTTGGTACCTGGAAATACAATGCGAGCTCAGCACTTTTTATCTGACTCACAGGCTGCAGCCATCCTAGCCTTGCAGGAAGTCCCGAAGACACTGTAGGCTACACACATTGATGATATTGGCCTCATCAAAGATATTGCATTGGTTGTAATTACTCCCAAATCTAATCACAGGCCATGTAAACAACTATACTTTCTCAAAAATGAAAAGTAGCTATTGATGACATCATTCCAGTGTTTGAGTCTCTTAAAGAGGCAGGAATAATTGTACCCTGTGAGAAATCCCCTGTGCGCACTCCCTTGCTCCCTGTAAAAAAAAAAAGTAAGAGATGAAGGTTAACCTATAGAATGGAGATTTGTGCAGGACTTGCAAGCAGTAAATGCTGCAGTCAAGCCTTGAGCCACTTGTTTTTCTAAAAGGCACAGCTTTATTGCAATATGTCATACTCTTTCAGAACCTGGCTGAACATAACGTTTGTCTCAGTTTGTACAACTTAGTTACATTTCTGGGTCATGTGATCACAGTTGAGGGCAATCCATCTCACCCAAAGTAGTTGAAGCTATCCAGCAGCTTCCAAAACCACTCACAAAAGCAAATGATGTCCTTTCTGGGCATGTGCTCCTACTGTAGGAATTTCCTCCAGCATTATGTCATATTGGAGGCCCCACTCAGTGCACTGATTCATGGAAAAGGCCTTCAATCTAATGATGAAGTGACATGGACTCTAGATGCTGAAAAAGCTTTCACTGACTTGAAGTTAGCTTTGCAGACCACACCAACACTGGGACTACCTGACTTGACCAGACTTTTCACACAGACTGTGGATGAAAAAAATGCATCTGTTCTCTTGCAGGAACATGGTGGACAACAACGCCCTGTTGCCTATTTCTCTGTTAAACTGGCTGAAGGAAAATCTGTTACCATTTACAATAGTGTAAAACCCTGTCCAGCGTTCTTCCTCAGATTTTCAACGGGTGAAAGCAGTTCTCCCGGCTCCATCCTCTGAACCTCTACATGATCTGCAGCCAAGGACTGGGTCGTGATAAAGGAGCTCTAGCGGAGACACTGGAAGTCCAAGCGCTGGCAGGAACCATTTCAAGTCCTGATGACATCACACACAGCAGTTAAGGCAACAGAAAGAGCAACCTGGATTCAAGTCAGCCACTGTAAGAAGGTACCAGAGCCAGCAGAGACGACGGCTAAGCACCCCAACCCAGCACACTCACTCACACACCCTGATTAAGTGAGGCTGCGTTGAAACAACACAGCAGCGAAGTGTGCCAAGCGTCGCTTCCTGCTGCTCCGATGAAATACACAGAACACACCATGACACACCAGAGAGTACACACACATGAGCTAACGAGCTTAGCCGACGTTGGACCAGCGATGGAACGCTCTTACGTCAGGATCAAGCTGTTGCTATGGACAAAATTGATATGTTTTTCTTCTCTGGTGTCATTGTTAATGTTTAGTATCTTGGGACTTTAGTCAAAGACCAGCCTACACATTATATCCTGAGTTTATTCATAGTAAACACATAAATGCTACTAATATGTGGTGGAGGTTTCCTAATCACATCGTTGCAGCTATGGTTATAGCTATGAAATTGAGTAATTGTTATGTGTGCACACACATGCCTGTGTCCGGTCATTCACCTCTGCTCTCACTGGCTCCACTTGATTACAGATTCCCTATGTTTGTAAATGCCACAACAGATGGTTTTATAGCTGTAAGGAAAGAACTAACAGGCCTCAGGCTCACAGCCATGCAGGACCAAATGGTCTTAGATCAGTTAACAGCTTCACATGGAGGTGTCTGTGTAATCATGGGCACATCCTGCTGTACTTGCATCCTAAGCTTTGGTCTACAGGTTTGTTTCTCAGACTGTTGAAATGATGTTGTGACCTACCACCCAACACACCACCTCTCTCTCATCAACTGCTTATAGTTCAGACAACTCTGAATCTGGGGATTAAATGCTAGTATAGACCTATTATTGTTATCCTCCTCTTTGTTTGTGCTTCATGACTGTATCACAAAAACAGTATATCTGGTTTTTCTTCTAGGTTATAATGATTTATCTTAAACCTTTTTGGTGTGATAAGTTTGATATGTTCCTAAGAAGACTTTTGTATGGACTGTTGTGACTAATGTTTAATCAAGAGGAGGGAGTGTGGTGGCAATTTTTATAATAGCACCCCTTAAGTTCTTTAGCTGATGTCATTGTATGCAGTCATTTGTGTGGCTGTGACCCCCAGACCATTTATTGCATGGTTGTAAACCTTTGTATGCCTTTTGGTTGCCAAATTGAATTGATGTTAAGTATTTACTTTACACTCACTGAGCTTTAAAAAATATTTTTTCCACAACAGTAGGGACAGTGGGAATCTCATTCATACATTCATGCACATCACTGATTAGATGATGAGGCATTTGGCTACTTTTGACCTATAAGGCGTTCCGGGTTATCCTGCCCGTCAGGTGTCATCCAGTGATCGCTGCCCCGGCCCTTACTAGCTTGAGCAGATTAATCATTATGGATGACCCACTGCACCCTCTATTTCCAACGAACCGCTCGCTGGTGGGTGAGAGAACCCCTAGACTGACTCACTCAGAAAGTCCCTTAGTACATCCAAGGAGTACAAGAGAACTCTCCGGCTCACCAGCCTAGCAAACTGCGCCCTCCGGCCTACTGCCACTCCTAATTCAGCCAGGACCTGGTTATTGCAAGAAGGCCACTTTACCCTCGCACCTACCGGGAAACCCATGACCTTCACTTGGCTTGCTCCAACCAGTCTCCCCACCTGAGACGCGAAAAGCTTATAGTAGGCGACTTTCTCTGCTGCAGCCGCCTGCAGCGTGTCTGGTGCATACTCATATCTCACGGTCACATCAAGCACTAGAGCTCTACCTTCTTTTGTGCCAACCAGGTCCGAAATCCTAAGGCCGCCCTCAGGTATATTCAAGCGGAATTCCCAACTCACACTCCATCCGGCGCACTCTGCCTCGATGGCCAGGAGGTAGCACATCCTGTTATGCAGCCAAATCCTGCTACCCTGCATCCCCGGGCACTGTCCCAAGATAGATCGGAAGTCGATAGATCCTCCTCGCTTGTATCGATGGGACAAGCCTCTCCAATCTCACTACGCCAAGCCCCCCATCTCGGTTTCGTGAGTAGAGAAGCCCGTTGGTTGTTGATGGCGGAAGATGCAGCCACTCCTTTACTGCCTTCCTCACCATTCCGTCGAGTGTGGCCAGCGTTAGGACCGGCATATCGCAGTGATCGGCCTGGTAGATTAACCTCGGCAGAGCAAATGTGTTTAAAACCCTCACACGTTGTGAGGGCTTAAGAGAGTCATAGTTACTCACGCCATTTACCCACGCTTCATTGAATTTCTTCACTTTGACATTCAGAGCACTGGGCAGAAATCACATCACATCAACACCCCCCATGGGCCTTTGCAATGCTTTGTTTTAATTAAACAGTCAGATTCTCCTGGTTCGCACCAGTTCTAAGTCAGCTGCTAGGCACCAGCCGAGGTGACCCACCAGATGCCCCGCGCGAATGGGGACTGAAGGGCACCATAGCTGGGGAGACCTGCAAGAAGAGCCCGGCATGCATTCCCCCCCGCTGGACACCACCCCGTGAAAACCCCCACCCAGTGAGGTACCGCGGACAAGGGCTCCACAAGGCGGGCCGTGTGCCGCGTTTCTGGTGGTGGAGAGGGGAGGGCAATGGGGCGACTGCTCCCTCAGCTGCGGCTCGAGCCCAGCCCCACTTCGCACCCCAGGCTGTTCATCTTGGAGACCTGCTGCAGATATGGGTACGGCCTGACGCGAGATTTACAACCTTCTCCCCTGGATTTTCAAGGGCCAGCAAGAGGTCACCAGACACCGCTGGAACAGTGACGCTTTCCAGGATACGGGCCCCTCTCTTACGGTGAACCCATTCCAGGGTGCCCTGCCCTTCACAAAAAAAAGAAAACTCTACCCGGGGCTCCTGCCAGCTTCTCCAGGATTGTTTGTGTTACAGCACTGGATGCCTCACTGTGCCTGTCTCCACCACTCCAGATTTGGGGATCTGATCTCCCTTTTGGGGCAGCACGGTGGCACAGTGGTTAGCGCCGTTGCCTCACAGCGAGAAGGTTCCGGGTTCGAGCCCCACCTGGGACCCTTCTGTGTGGAGTTTGCATGTTCTCCCCGTGCTTGCGTGGGTTCCCTCCGGGTACTCCGGCTTCCTTCCAAAGACATGCAGCTTAGGTTGATTGGTGTCTCTAAATTGCCCATAGGAGTGCATGTGTGTGGTTGTTCGTCTATGTGTTAGCCCTGCGATGGATTGGCGACCTGTCCAGGGTGTACCCCGCTTTCGCCTGATTGCCGGCCGGGATTGGCTCCGTGACCCCGCAAGGGACTACATGGTAGAGAATGAATGAACTTTATCTTAGTTGATTATACATATCACAGCTGTATTGATTATTGTGCAGAACTACTGGGCTTTGGTTATTTTCTAATACATTTATTCTCCTTGCTTATCTGTCTTACAATTGTAATGAGGTAGAATCTGCTTGCTTTCTGCAACTTCTGAATGTCTGCATCCCCCAGACAACCAGACGGCCTATTTAAATTTTAACAAAGCCCCACTAGCCCACACCTGGACACACATAGCATATCCCAAGTTCTGCCCCACCAGGGGTTTGTCTTACACACACAGGGGTCTCATCACCTGAGATGACCACTTGGCCAGTTTAGCACTTGTCGCGGCATAGCCCTCGGGTATGGGCCCAACGCTCCAACGCCATCCATTTTCAGGGCTAGTTGATTTGGCAGGTGAGTTGCTACACACTCCTTAGCGGATTCCAACTTCCATGGCCACCATCCTGCTGTCTATATCGACCAACACCTTTTCTGGGGTCTGATGAGTGTCGGCATCGGGCGCCCTAACCCGGCAGCGCCAGTTCTGCTTACCAAAAGTGGCCTACTAGGCAGCTTGCATTCCACGCCCATCTCCAAGCCAGCGAGCCAGGCTTCTTACCCATTTAAAGTTTAGAGAATAGGTTGAAATCATTTCGGCCCCAAGACCTCTAATCATTTGCTTTACCAGATAAAACTGTGAGACTCTGAGCGGCAGCTACTAGATGGTTCAATTAGTCTTTCGCCCCTTTACCCAGGTTGGATGACCGATTTGCACATCAGGACCACTACAGGCCTCCACCAGAGTTTCCTCTGGCTTTGCCCTGCCCAGGCATAGCTCACCATCTTTCAGGTTGCACCATATATCACACGCACTCACGCTCCACCTCCCTGATTGTGCAGGCAAGACGGGCCGGTGGTGCACCCGGGGGGTCGTAGTCCACCCAGGATCCTACCTCAGCCGGTGCGCGCCAGCCCTCACTTTCATTGCGCCATGGAGTTTTGTCTGCCACCCTCTGACTCACACGTGCATTAGACTCCTTGGTCCGTGTCCCAAGACAGGTCAGGTGGGTTGCCGACGTTGCCACTGACCCCTGATGCCCCTTTGTACATGGGCTGGTCCCCGCCCTGGCAACACGACATGGTTGGGGCACACTGAGGACAGTCCGCTTCAGTCGGCAGTCATGCTGGGAGCGAGGGGCCCAGTCCCTCCCGGGCGAACCCCGACAAGGGAGTGTGGGGCAGAGAGGGCGCAGTGAGCACTGAGTCCACAGCCCCGGGTAGCATTGAGATCTGGGTGGGAGGGCGCTGTCAAGCATGCAGCCGGAGCCGCGGGCCACCTTCGCCCTCGAGCCCTTCCCGGCCAAACCGCAGCCGGTCACAGTGCACCGCCGACGAAGGAAATGTGCCCAGCAGGGGCTGGCCAGCACCGGGGAGAGGTCTCACCAAGGGGATCCTCCCACACCGTGCAGCTGCCCCTTGTCCGCCGAGTTGAATCCCCCGGGCAGACTGCGTGTACCCCATCCATTTACCTTTCAACGATTTTACGCCCTCTTCAAAGTTCTTTTCAACTTTCCCTTAAGGTACGTGTTGACTATCGGTCTCGTGCCGGTATTTAGCCTTAGAAGGAGTTTACCACCCACTTTGGGCTGCATTCCCAAACAACCTGACTCCAAGAAGACCGGACCCCAGTGCGCGGGGGCCGTTACTGGCCTCACACGGGCTGAGCCTCGATCAGAAGGACTCAGACCCCTGACACCGGGCAAGCAGTCTTCTGTACGCCACATTTCCCATGCTCGCCCATTGGATGGGGATTCGGCACTGGGCTCTTCCCTCTTCACTCTCTGCTACTGAGGGAATCCTGGTTAGTTCCTTTTCCTCTGCTTAGTAATATGCTTAAATTAATTGGGTTGTCTTGTCTAAACTGAGGTCATAGTCAATTTATGGGGCGTGACTCATGAGCTCCACGAGGTGCCGGGGCACCCCGGTCAGCAGCAGCAGGGGGGGGTGCACAAGGGAAAGCCTGGAGGCCCAGTCCATAACCCCGAGGCGGTCCACCCGGTACCCCGTCACTTACGCACCCACCTGGGTTCATCACACGCGTAACACGGTCAGCACAGAGATGAGGCATCCACCGGCAGCGTCGCCCGATCAGCATTCCCAGATTCTGCGCTTGGGGGGTTGTAGGCATCGGGTGCCTGTGACCGCCCCAGCTGGGGAGGACGCATGGGGCATCTTTTCCCTGATTTTCTGATCCTCAGACAGGCGTAGCCCGGGGAGAAACCCGTGGCCGCAAGGTGCATTCAAAGTGTTGATGATCAATGTGTCCTGCAATTCACATTAGTTCTCACAGCTAGCTGTGTACTTCATCAACGCACAAGTCGAGTGATCCACTGCTAAGAGTTGTATGGTTTTGAGTGGGAGGCCACAGTTCGAAGAAAGGGAGGAAAAGGCCAACGAGCTCTCAGTCTAGCTAAGCCCGCGTGGGGTCAGAGCTGGGGAGGAGACATTGAACCTCATTAACAGGAGAGTTGGGTACCCGGACGTGCGCGTAAGAGCAACCAGGGTGAAGCCACTGTGACCGTGCTTAGGTGGAGGTTCCAATTGGGCAGGCCTGGCCCATATAGACTGGACTGGACCATCCTCCTACACAAGCGTGTCAAGCCCACCGGACCTCTAGGCGGGACGCGGGAGTACGCCACTGGTGTTGGAGGGGAAGGCCAGCGTGGGGTCTGATCGGGGAGAGCCGTGGCCTGGAAGCCACAGGGTGGGCTGCCGGAGCCAAACGGACGCCGCGAAACTGAGGCCCGGTGTAGTATCTAGGATCTGATACAGACTAAATTAATTCAGACAAATCATCCCAATTTAAATAATCATTTAATATTACAATTATTCTGAACAGAGTAGTAGTTAGATAGGTAATCTGGTAGTTAGGGAACAGAGAACAGAATCACTCCTCCTGCAATGGAATAGAGACAGTATTAAATAAGAAGATTGTCACAGAGTCAGTCAGTCTTGGTCAGGGGTCCAGTCAGTCCAGAGTCTGTTCCCCTCACCCAGGCCTGGGTCCAAAAGAGTACGTGCTTCACTGTCACAGTAGCATTCTTCTTCTTCCTGCATCCTTCTTCTTACAGTTTTTATCCACAGCTTTCTTAGGCTGTTACGTCAATTTCCGAACTTAGCTTCCTGTCTCCAGTTTTAGGGGACAACACCCTGAGATGTACCCCAAAACAAGAAACATCTTGTCCTAATTATATAAGCTCATTGTCCAGCTCACATGAACTTAAAAGTGAGCACATGGACACACTATTCTATTACATAATCCATATTAACATGTAACTTAAACCACTACACCAGCTCAGCGGGCAACAGCATGGGCAACGCCTTTCCGCCTGGCGACGCTGCCTGACCCCCGCCGGGTGCGACCGGAGGGACCCCTAGGCGTGTGTCCAGAGACAACAGTCCGGAGGTGCCGCGCGCCCCAGCATGGCTGCCTGAGGGCTGGCCAACCAGTAATGATCCTTCTGCAGGTTCACCTACGGAAACCCTGTTACAACTTTTATTTTCCTCTAGATCAGGGGTCGGCAACCTTTACTATCAAAAGAGCCATTTTGCCCCCACTTCCACTAAAGAAAAATAGTCTGGAGCCGCAAAACATAACACAGCTTATAAACTTTTAAAACTTTAATATAAAAAACATATAGTTGCAGCTTAGCAGTTTTAAAAAAGTAAACATAAAATTAGGAACGTTTTTTGACAAGTCCATTTCAGTGTGCTCTCATCCTCTTTGGGTTTCTTTCTTGGCCAGCAATCAACTGAAGGACCCGAACATACAATAAAAAATTACATCAGCTTTGGGTCTGAAATAAATGTTTTTTTCTGAAAAATAATATTCTATTAAATGCTAGAGTTCTCACCTGTTAAATGTGCCTTCTGTTTTTGAAGCTGATGCTGATCTTCCCTGTCGGGGCTGGAAGATGTGACTTTGGTCTTCACACAGGACTGTAGGCTCTCATTTGTGAGGCGGGAGCGATATTTGGTCTTTACGAAGTTCATGCTCCAGAAAACTTGCTCACATAAGTATGATGGACAGGCCAAAGATGGACAGGACTCCAAATGCATACTTTTTCACGTTCATCTACGGAATGGCACTCCATGTTTCAAAAACAAGTTTGTCGGGTTTGGGGAGGTTTTGGTTTTCAATATCATTCCATTTGTGCTGTTTAGCGAGACTGGCCTTCTGATGGGCGACTTCTTCAAGATCCACTGTCAGGCTTTTGAACTTTGATACTCATAAGTCTTTATCCGCTATGTCAGCCAGTTCAATTTCAAGATCGGGCTGACTTATCTCTGTGAATGTGGATATGTTCAGCAGGGATGGGTCGATGTCCAGCGGTGTGACAGGGAAGGACAGAGTGTTTTTTCCTTTCTGAACTCGCTGAATCTTTCTCCAAATGCAGCTTGCATTGCCACAATTGCAAGGTATAAATAATCACAATTTATTTGATTGTTCTTTATCTTCTTTGAACTCTCTCAGCAGGGGGAAGAGAGAGCGCGTACCTCTCTGTACATCTCTGGCAAACGCTGTCATCTTGCGCTCAAGCACCAAAACATGCTCCAGCAACTGTAGGGCCATGCTTCCCTTTCCCTGGGAAAGCGCACTTAAGTGACTTGTCATATCTACCATGAAATAAAACTTTTCCAGCCAATCGAGGTCTCCCAGTTTGGGATAGCTGAGGCCTTTGCTTTCCAAGAAGGTTTTCACATGTTCCAGACAAGCAGCGAAGCGTTTCAGCACGTCTCGCCGAAGGGACCCACAACAAGGAGGCTGAAGAGCTGCATGCGGCTGCGGAGCTGCGGGTTGCCGACCCCTGGCCCAGAACAAAGCGCAAGCTTAGAAGCGATCGTTCCGTTCCAGACCTCACTAAACCATCCAATCGGTAGTAGCGACGGGCGGTGTGTACAAAGGGCAGGGACTTAATCAAAGCTAGCTTTGACCCATGCTTATTAACCCAGAATTCTGTCTGCCGCACACCTTCCTCGTGGTCCTCTTACTCCGCTCTTTTAACACTTTTGACAAATTTCTTGCTCTCGTGGTCCTGGTACTCTGCTCTTTTAACATTTTGACAGCTTTCTGACCCTGTCGTGGTCCTGGTAATCTGCTCTTTTAACATTTTGACAGCCTTCTGGCTTCCATGATCTTGGTACTCTGCCACTTTAACATTGTGACAGCTTTCTGGTCCCCGTGGTCCTGGTACTCTGCTTTTTTAAAAGTTTGACAGCTTTCTGGCTCCCGTGGTCCTGCTACTCTGCCCCTTTAACGTTGTGACAACTTTCTGGCTCTCGTGGTCCTGGTACTCCTGTGTTTTAACATTTTGACAGCTTTCTGGCTCCCGTGGTCCTGGTACTCTGCCCCTTTAACATTGTGGCAGCTTTCTGGCTCCCGTGGTCGTGGTACTCTTCTCTTTTAACCCTTTTGACAAATTTCTGGCTCTCATGGTCCTGGTAATCTTCTGTTTTAATAATTTTGACAAATTTCTGGCTCTCTTGTGGTCCTGGTACTCTGCTCTTTTAACATTTTGACAGCTTTCTGGCTCTCGTGGCCCTGGTAATCTGCTGTTTTAATACAGCACTGAGAGGGAATGTCGGTATCCAGAGTAGTGGTGCAGACACCTCCGGTCCAAAAAGTGAACACCACACAAGGGTTAAACAACTTCAGACTTGCTCAAAACTACCAAACATTCAATCCTTCTCAGGATTTTAACCCTTTAAATGACAGTTATTAATTTGAATTAAGAATTATTTATTACAATAAAACAAAAAATGAATTACTTTCCATAAAATAAATAGTAGGACGATGGGGTTTCGGTGGTAATTAGAGTCTTGGATATGTCAAAGATGAGCAACAAAATTTATTTGATTGCATTCATTTATTTTTTATGTAGTGCCAGGTACTCCCTCTTGACACCTTCGTTGCCAAAAATGCCCCACTGACTTCCATTATAACCACATTTTTAAAAACTCACTGCCATTACAGTATAAAACCATGCATTCTGTAATGGCAGCATTTCATTTTGAAGATAGGTTTTGCCCATAAACATGTATTACTACATACCATGAGTTTATTTTTTTCAGGACAGCACCAGACCAGCCTCCAAATGCTGCCAGAACTCCAGGAACCTCTCAGTTGAAAGCACTAGGCTTTTTTTCCCCCTAGATTATTTTCAAACTTAAAAAGGTATTGTTCTTGTTAAGCCTTAAGGCTTGTTCTTTACAATTCTGAGAGTGCACCATGTCTTTACCACACAGACAGCCAATTATAGAATTTAAAAATATTTTGAATCCTACAAACAGGATTTCTCTAATCAGACAGCAGCAGCGGGAGCCACATCCAGATTTTTCTGCAAGAATGTTTCAGACGTCGCTATACATTCAAATTAATAAAAAAAAAGATTATTGTGGATGCAGCTTTTGTTTTTTTTTTCTTTCGAACATATGTAAACTGTCTATCTCATCTCCAACCAACAGTCATCTGTTTGTACATCAGCATGTTTATTCATAACATGCCTCTCACTGTGGCACATCAAGAGGTTGCTGGAGGAGGAAGAGTGGCAGGGTGCTCTGAATTCTCACACTGCCAATGTGTCAAAGGCAAAGCATTCCAGAGAAATAAACATGCTCTCTTCTCGAGTCACAAAGACAAACCACAAAAAGACACGGCAGATCAAAGACATGCAGATTAACAATGCCACATCCTATAGACAAATATGAACACTGTGACTCGTGCCTGTGGCAATGCATGCTATCTGACGTTTACTGCCATGAAATCTCGCCTTAATTTGCCGAAACAGACCAGAATAACAGAGTATTCTTGCTGTACAGAACATACAGCAAGAAAGGCCTTATGACCCAGAGGTGTCTATATTAGTCCTGAACAAGAAGAGCTGAGGAAATAGCTCCACTTCTCCGAGTCTAATGGGGCCTGAGGTTCAACATTCTGAATAAATAATATGGCGAAAGTAACCCCACCGTGACCAGGGAGTGTCATCTAAGCCTTTATACATAATTTAGTCCATAAAGGAAAAAGAGGCTCTTTTCTGCAGCAGAAGGTGCTGTCAGGTTGGTGTATATTATTCAGTTCACTTTGGCAGAAAGCAGTATTCACTTTTCTAACAAAAAGATAGACATACTGTAAAATTTTAATCTTTGAAAGAAGAGGCCAGTTGAGGATAAAAGATAATCTGCCTGAGTGTGTGTGGCGGGGGTGGTTTGGCTCCAAGAATGATGGCTGACTGAGTCTGACGTAGTGCTACCGTATCAGTAGCAAGATTTACAGAACAGTCTGAGTGTCACAGTAAAAAGAGAAAAATTAATAGTTTATGAAAAAATTTATTTATTCTAATAGATATAAAACATATCGCACAGGCACACACATACACAAAATGAATGTACGTAAAGACATGGGACTTACTGAGCTGTGAGGCTATTTGAAATCAGAGCATATCTAATCTACATATCACCAAAAGTATGAAACAGAGCCTTCACAGCTATACAGAGTGGGCAGTTTGCAGTGCAAAAACATGCACACATACTCTATAAGGCATGGCAGAATATCTAATAAATGCCTGTGAGCTGTCTGAGGTATGATTTGTTGATAATCTTAGTGCCCCTTGACTAGATACCTTTAAAATATTTGCATATGGTGGTGTAGTGGTGCTCCACTACAAAAAAGGCTGAAGAAAGACATCATTATTCACAGCTCTCAAATTAATTGGATCTTAATCCTATCGCACATCCATAATCCCATCGCACATCCATAATCCCAGATCAGAATACTCTAATAGGTTGAAGGCCTTTTGCACAGCACTAAAGTTGAGCAGTCAGGCTGTTTAAACTGGTGTGAATGGATTCCAAACTTGAAGGCCTGGCACAAGTCTAGAGCTCCACACATACTAGGGCTCCAAAATAATGATAATATTCTCTTGACATGGACCCTACACATCAGGACTGTATGGTTTGTGTGATGTGAAATCTAATAAAGTAAAGCCTATTCTCTTGCCATGGCTACAAGCATGTGGTCAAACCGTTTTGATTCTCCTGTAATCTGAGTCTGAATTAGGAAATCATTGCTGGGTTAGTAGTCCCAGCCAGCTTCCAGGTTTTCCATATCGCTGTAATGAAGGAAGCTTTAAAGGCCAGGGGTATCATGAGAGCTCTCTGTGCATTCTAATAAGAAGGTGCCTTCCAGAAGAACTGGACTCACATCAATCCAAGGTTAATCTGTGTCAAGATTGGCTGAATGTGTAGCAGACAGCTGAGTGGTGACGTCCCCGGTCTTCCCATCGACTACGGAAACTTAATGCAGCAACTGATTCCTTCCTCCTTTCAAGAGAAAGTGTAGAGGCTGCTATTTCAGAACTGCTGTACATGACTGTCCATCCTGGCACTTTGGCAGCTGACCTACCCACTTTCTTCGTTTCTTGGTATAGCCACTTTGTCCACCCTGCCAAACTTCTCTATGACTTTCTCAAAAGCACAAGGGTCCATCATTTATGATGGCATAAATTCAACAAAATCGATGAAAACAGCAAAATTATCACCAGATCACTGACATTATTAGTCATTTTAAAGACTCTGTATAATATTTAATGTGCCATTCTATGTGAGGTTACTGAAATTTTAAAACATTTAAAACACTAAACCTAAACCTAAATAACTAAATATAGGGACTTGTCAGCTTCAGAAATTTCCCCACTGTGGGATCAATAAAGTACCTACCTTTTAATCAACTTTATTCTAAGTCCTTACCTGACTTATAAAACATAACATTCATTTCCAAAATATTTAACTTTTCAAAACTAACTTTTCCGAGTAAAAAAATCAGTCTGAATGTGCCACAGTTGCATGTGCGGCAGGTAGTAATGGCATGTTCTTTGCAGATGTATGCAATGCATGTTTGGCACATTTTCGATGTTTTGAGATCTCTTTGGTGAAAGCAGAATTTGCACCTACTCCCTTTGTGTGATATGTCGGAGCTGCTGCAGAGGTAGAGCTGGAGCAGAACTCCATAACAGGTTATACAGTATAACCTGTCAGGTCAAGTCAATCAGTGCTATCAGGAGAGACACTCACTTTGTCCCATATGTCTCGAATGGGAGCAAGTTTGTCTCGTGCACGGTGATCTTCTCTTATGTTGTTATCATCAAATCAACTTACTCTTGAGATTTTATGAAACATCTTCAGTGTCATGGTAGCACCAAAAACTGCCTTACCAGACTCGGCATGCCATTAATTAGCTGTAGCCTCTTTACTGGATTGGTACGTCAGCAAGATTCGACATACATATGCCTGCAGGTCCATTCGATCCAGCTTTCTCCATTTTTTGATATACATACATTACCCCTTCTTGTCTCTCATGTTCAGCACCACCTTATGCCACCTATGCTGCCAAAGCCTATTCTTCAATAGGCTTTGGCAGAAATACGTCAAAAGTGGACTTTATGTCATCAGCACGAGACCTTGTATATGCAGTTGGACCATGGTGGCTTTTCTCTCGCTCTGCTGTCAACATACTTCGTCCATCACTGGGAGGGACCAGATCAATGTTTCATCCTTTTGACTGGAAATGCTCTTCATCTCAACTGGGTCCTCTTCCTCTGATTCTTCATTAATTGATTCTTCCCCTTCATCATAATAAGTGCAGCTCTCCACTTCTGCAGGTGGAAACTATCTCAAAACACCTTGAGAGAACACCAGATGTCCATCAGGGAGATTGTTTTTGCTGTCCCTGTGCATAATCCAATATTTGTGACTGAAGGCTTGTAATTGACTGTACAGGTATGTCCTCCTGATTGCCATACGCATTTTGTCCTCTGGGGCCAATCAACTCTGTGTTACACCTTTAGTCCACTCCAATGCATTACCACAAGTAATTCGATTTGATGATAAAGACGTAAGAGTAGATCTCCATTTCAAGTAGCTCCAAGGTCGGTAAATCCAACTAGTGGTTGCTGCGTCTTCCCCCACACTACCACATACAGTCCCAAAGTAGTGAAATTAATTCCAACAGTTAGCGTAGCACCTACAAAAACATAATGGATTGTTAATCCTCTCATTAACCAGCTACACATCACATACAGATGCACTGGCCTCAAGCAGTCAAAACAAAGAGGTACTGTGCTTCGGGGGAATCCAGGGTGCTTCACTGGTTGGGTGCTTGTAGGTTAGACCCGGTCAGGTAAGACAGCAAGTACCTCTACAGAAACATTCCCAGACATGCAGTAACCTCAGGCCCTGTATTCTTCTCCACATCCTCTGGTTGCAGTGCAGGCAGCAGGAGGTAAAATTGATCCATAAAACCAGGCCCTGTCGAAAAATTCCGCTTTTACAATGGCACTGGTGGTTGTCAGGCAAACTCACATGAACATGCAACTGCCCGGAGAGTGTGCCTATTCAAGGAAATCCTTCAAGGAAACCCATCACATAAGACTTTATTTTGGCAGGAAAAATGTCTCCTGAGCGAGAGTTTGTGGGACTTGTATAAACTTGCTTCTGCTAGTACACTTCATTTTTTGAGCTTTAGGTCACATCTAAGATGATAATTCCCAGTTCTAACATAGATAAGATGACTTCAAATATTTTTGTACAAACAAATGTGTACATTTTCTTTTTTTTCTCTGTTTTGTGTACCCATGATTTTGAAAATGTATGGTTTGTATGGACATCTCAGAAACAGCTTGGGAGATTTATTTGAGGCATATCACTGTTTTCCAGGATGTCTTCCCAGGAGACTTTGGTCCCACATGTGACAAAGCAATCCAGCTGTTTCTGTCCAGACTTGAAAAACGTCTTCCCACAAAGACTCTCCAACAGGTTCACGTAATGTATTATTTCAGAAGTAGGTTATCACAAACAACATCTCCCTTTTTTGGTGTTCTATACTCCTACACTAAAGACTGACATTTTGCTTTAGACAGGAGCATTTACATCAAATAATATTCTCAAGTTTAGTTTTGTTAGATGCAGTCTGTTTCCTTAACTTCTAACTCAGGCATTGTAGCGTTGTAAAACACATTGCAGATTTGTTTGTATTGCTTCAAATGAAAAATGAAAAAGGGGATTTCACCCTGCTTTGAGGAAATGCAAGTCTACTGGCATGGAGATGCTGGCAATGCATGGAGACTTTCACCCAACCTCAGGACCTCAAGATCTTGCTGGATACTCAGAAAGACCTTAGCCAAACTGTTTTATAAAAAACAGTGTTGTCAAAAATATAAATTTTTGTTGACATATCAATTCTGAAAATTCAAAAAAGTTTCAGTACTTGTTTTCCTTACACCGACGCCAGTTGCACTTTCTCGCTCTCTCTTCTCCACATCCTCTTGGTTATGAGTACACAACGCTGCAGAACCAACAGCCCCGTATTCTGTAACAGTGCTGCGTGCTTCTCGCCACTAATCTTATTTTCCCCAGTTGAACTTTATTCTAACATCCGACAGCAGTATATTGCAGCTTTTTCTGTACTGCTTATTGCAGATAAGTTGCAGAGCCTCTGCAACCGTTTTTAGGGGGTGTAAAATATGAGTCCAGACGTAACTGTTGGATTGGAGTTTTGGGCGCAAGGCCATGCTAATTCAGATGCATATTTTTGAGATGTTTCCTCAGGTTGCCTTGATGGAATCATGGGCTAAACTCTAGCTTACATAGTTTGTTACACACAACGTTACCTTGAGGGTTCCCCAATTTTGCCATCTACTGACCAAAATCTGAAGTATTTCAAAAAGGGCTTTTTAGGTTGTTTGGAGTGCAGAGAATTACTCTCTGCGGCAGTTGGATTATGAATAGGGTTGCAGCAGCATGCTGGTTTTACTGTATACCATTTTATGAAAATTGATGGTTGCATTGCATATTTGCTTATAACCCATACTAAAGGAAAAATACAGCTCGTGCGCATCTTTCTTCCCCAACTGCGTGTCGGACTCCATGACGGGCACCATACACACAAATGCAGCGGACAGATGGCAGAGAAGGAGACCATTTTTTCCCTGCTCTGGACAAACGGGGCTCAAGTCAATGAGTCAGGAAGCAATAAGTGCATGAATGACCATTTCTGAGTTTTGCAAATACAAGTAGTTAGTTTAGTTAGTTTATTTCAAGCATGTAAAAAATAAAATAGCATTACAGAAATAAAATTGTGAGAAAAGAAAAAAAAGGTAGTGTATATACAATACAAGAAAAAAAAACTAATAATATAAAGACAAAATAGTATGCAATTCAGTCATATCACATTCATTAAGTAAATTACAAATACTACCACCATTGCATGCTTGAAAGGGAGTAGAAAGAAGTACAGACTTATCTAGTTCTACCCCTTTCTTAGACCATGGTATAGTTATGCCAGCGCCATCGACCCCGCCAACAACCACCCAAGCCCACCAAAAACCGCCAAGGACCAGCCCCGACATACACCCAACATCCAGCACCAAACAACCTACACCACGGTGACTCTACTTGCACTCTAACACAAATTCGTCATTGCACACACAGATCGTCGTGTACTAACTATACAAAATAAAATTAACTAACTCAATACAAAACAACATTCACTTAATCAACACCTCTCACATCCACAAGATTAATACAAAGTCTATACATTAATTTTATTATCATACACCACACCCCGAGTACTCCCATATGATCTGCACTATACCTCATCTTTCCTATACCTTGAAATACAGCCTCTTTTATATTTATATTTAAACTGTTTTATGCTTGTACATTGTTTTAAATCGTCCTTTAATTTGTTCCACAATTTTACACCACTTACAGATATACAGAAACTTTTTTTGGTTGTACGTATAGAGTAAATTTTTAAGTTTAAATGGCCTCTTAAACTGTATCCTCCCTCTCTCTCATTAAACAGTTTTTGAATTCCACCCGGCAACTGATTGTTTCTAGCTTTATACATAAACACAGCAGATTTGTATTCCACTAGATCAATTTTAACAATTCAGACTGTATGAATGATGCACTAGTATGACCCCGGTATCCAAGCTTATGGACAATTCTTATGGCCCTTTTCTGAAGTATGAATAATGACTGCAGTTAACTTTTGTATGTATTTCCCCAACTCTCAACACAATAATCTAAATATGGTAAAATTAAAGAACAATAAAGAATGCAAAGTGACTTCCAATCCAGAATATGTTTCACTCTCGCCAGTATGGAAATGCTTTTAGCCATTTTGTTTTGTATATATTTAATGTGAGGTTTTTAGCAAATTTTGTCATCAATAATAACAGCTAGAAATTTCATTTCATAAACTCTTTCTATATTAACACCTCCAAACATTACTTGGATTTGATTATCTAACCTACGATTACCAAATACCATGCATTTAGTTTTATCCAAATTAAGTGATAATTTGTTTGTATCACACCATTTCTTTACCTTTTCAGTTTCCTGCATAATCAAGTCCACAAGTTTCTGGAAATTCTCACCGGAAGCCCATATGGTAGTATCATCAGCAAATAACACAAATTTCAATAACTCAGATACTTTACATATATCATATTGGATTAAACGATGTATTGGATTAAATGATGTATAATATAAAGAGTTTAGGACCCAAAACTGACCCTTGGGGGACACCACATACAATGTCCAAATGTTTTGACTGGTACTCACCCAACTTCACAAATTGACGTATATTTGTCAAGTAGCTTCTAACCCAATTCAAAACCATCCCTCTAATCCCATACCTTTCTAATTTGTCAATTAGTATTTCATGATTAATTGTATCAAATGCTTTTCTTAGATCAATAAATATTCCCAACGTATGTGTCTTATTATCCACGGCACTAGTGACATCTTCTATCAGTTCAGTTATAGCCAGAGATGTTGATCGATTTGATCTGAAACCATATTGACTTTCCGTAAGTATTTTATATTTGTCTATAAATTTATCCAGTCTGTCATTAAAGAGTTTTTCTAAGATTTTTGAAAATTGTGATAGCAGAGAAATAGGTCTATAATTTGTGAAGTTGTGCTTGTCCCCAGATTTGTACAATGGAATAACTTTTGCTATTTTCATGCTTTTGGGGAACTGCCCAGTTTGAAATGACAAGTTAAAAATGTGCGATAGTGGTTTGGAAATCCCATTAATAACTCATTTTACAGTAGTCATATTTATTCCATCACTATCAGTAGATGTCTTATTTTCACATTTATTAATTATATCTACGTATAACCTCATTTTCATCTATTGGTTTAAGAAAAAAAGAACTCCTGTTTCTATCAATAAGACTGTCACTTGTGCATGAGGATGCATCATTGGTACAAGTGTTTCTTGCTATATCAGGCCAAACATTAACAAAAAAGCTAAACAGTAAATTTGTTTACTACATCCTTTATTGTGTTGACAGGCTTATCATTATCAATAAAATAGTGAGGATAGTTCTCCTTAGTATGGCGGTTTTTAATTAAACTGTTTATTATATTCCAAGTACCTCTCATTATTGTTTTTATTATCCACCAATAATTTACAGTAATATTGTTTTTTACAACTCCTCATTACATTGATTAATCTATTCTTATATATCTTATATTTATCCTCCGTTTTCTTTGATCTGTGTTTTATGAATTCTCTATTGTGAGGTGTGTTCTTTTATACTGAAAAGAGAAGACTAATAAGAAGATATATATTTCACAGTGTGAAATTTATTATGCATTAACGTATCAAAATTAGCATGTGCACATGGATTTTCACTGTTTAGGATAAACAGAAAAGACTGTCCTCAACTTGTTGGTATACAATATTTGTATGAAAAGGTGCTACTATCTGATTGGTCAAAAACTGTCGGGGAGAAGCTGTGGTTTAGACTTAAGTTTCGCGTCATTGGTCCCTCAGTCCTCGACCGGTCTCGTCCTTGGCGCGACCTTGTCCTGAAACAGACACTTTGCACAACCCATAACGCTTCTTGTTATCTTGGCAACCCTGAGACTGCACATGGAACTGTTTTCTTCTAGACCAACATCTGACCATAACCTTGGTGTAAATCTTAGTATCTTATCAAACCCCAACTCCCCTGGCAACTTATTAAGATGTTTTTCTTGTTTTCTATTAATATTTCTACTGTTACACATTCCAACAAATTATCCACTGCTGTTGACAACTTGTCCACTATCCTATGTCTAAAGCTTTTATCTACATACAGTGCCACACCACCTTCCAACTTCGTTTCTCTATTTACACATACCATGTCATATCCATTTAGTTCAAAATCCATGCCCCTTACGTTGTTTAATCCAAGTTTCAGAAATTGCAATTATGTTAAATGAATGTAAGAGACCACTGAGATAGTGTTTTATATTATGGAAATAGCATATAAGCT
>NW_018128066.1:2936876-2939863 GCF_001952655.1 Monopterus albus | reverse complement strand
TTTCCAGATGTGTTCAGCTCCAAATCCAATTCGTCGAAAACTTTTAACTTATGAGACAAATCACTTGCCTCGTTCAGTACATGTGTCATGCTTGGTGTAGACTCGACACTTATCTGCCATCGCAGATATCAATACACCTGCGTATTTCTTCAGATTTCTTTCAAGTCGACTCTCTCCCATGCAACCGAGGGTACAGCGGCCCCTCCTCCCACTCCTTGTCTCAGCAAGCTGGTCTTCGGGGTGCTGGACTTGGGTCCTGGATCCTGGTTCTGTGGACGGGTCACTAGTCTGTCATATCTCAGAAAAGCGATGTCACCTTTCTGCCGGGCCTCTCTTAACTTCGGCATCAGCTCCTTTCTTCTCTCCCTCACAGCCTTGGTGTAATCTTCATTAATATAGATGTTAGTACCTTTAAGCTTTTTTGCCTGCTGCAAATTTCTCTTTCAAAACGTTCTTCACCTTCAGCTCCGTGTCCACCCAGCTTTCACCGGGTGTCTCTGTTATCCCCTCGAAACATAAACCACATTAGTTTATAAACCACATTAAACAATACAAAAAAAAGACTACAGGACGCCAACTTTTCCACCACTGCCGGTTGTTGCGTGTGCATGCGCCTTCTAAAACACTTGAAATGCCCGTAAAAACCTTGATTGTACAATGTGCATCAATTGCCAAAAAGCAGCTGCTCTGCGTCTGCTCTTCAGTATGCAGTGCCTTCTAAGAAAGACAGTCCGTTCCTTATTTTTATTTTAGCATTGCGCTGCTGCTACCTTCTTTCTCTCTCGTCTCCATTTATTCCTTTCCTCACCTTCATCCATCTGTAAATATGTGTCATCATATATAAAAAGGCATCACATTTTATGTGAACAAACTGATTACTTGGGCAACTTTATACTTATTCAGCCCACATGTGTAGGTACTGTATTCAGTATTTTAAACTACAAGGAAATACTTAAATTCTACAGTTAATAAAGAAATAAATGGCGGTGGTGATGACTGGGTGCAGCTCCTCCAAGCCGAGAAGAACACAACGTTGTCATTTTCCCACTGAAAATGAGTTGGCAGGCAATTCGCCACCAGCTGTGGGGTCTTCTGCTCGGGGCCGCGTTGCCTCGCACTGCTGTCGACTCCAGTGACTTGTCCCCATCCCATTTCTGACACCAATATAGGCTAGCTTGAGGAGGAGGAGCCAGATACAAACGTTACCTTTTTCTCTTTTATTTCATGCACACACAAGCAACTGCATCAACGGCCAGAACACCGAACACTCCCCGCCAACCCTGAACTAAATACATCCCACCTAGATGGGCATTAATGAGGGATCCTGCCAGCTGTCTCTCCACCCCAAAAACTACAATATGGTTTAGGTGGGAGACGAGGACAGCAGAAGAGCTGATGTGTGTAACCATAAGTTCACTGAGTGCAGTTCAGTTCCATTTTTTTTATATAGCACTTTCAACACAGAAGAGTTGATCCAAACTGCTTTACAACATCAAGGTAAAGCGCCTTGCAATAATTACTTTTGGAAGTGCAGAGTTCAGCTTGAAAGAATGATTACCACCCCTTGTTTGCTTGCTCCTGTGTTGGGAAGCTTTTTCTGTACTGTTAGCTAATGTGTTTTCTGTTAATATGACTCTCTCCCAGTGTCGATGAAGCGTGAAGTCACTATCTTCCATCATAACATGGAAAATCATTGTGAGGTCCCACAATCCCATAAATTACTCCTCCTTCCCCTTGTTTTCCTTGAATTTTTGGCATTCCATCATAATATGATGGAGAAAATATGTTTTCTCCATTGTTCTTTCTGAATATTATGTTTACAATGCCCTCCTGACTAATGGTTGCTTATAATATTTGTCATATAAAGACCCCTTGCTATCTATATAAATAGACATTAGCTAAAAATAATATGCATATCTTACCCCAGACAGTACAAAAGCACTGTACCTATACTGTAATGTCTGGGAACACCAACCTTTTTACCTTTTACAAGAACAGCTACCAAAAAGAGTTTTTAAAAAGCAAAAAGAGGCCTTCAAAGAAAAAAACATGTTGAACACAGTCAAACACAGTGAAGGTTCAACTGATGTTTTGGGGTTGCTTTTCTGCCTTAAGCACTGGATGTCTTGACTGTGTGTATAGGTGTGTATAGCATTATCTGAAGACTACCAATGAATTCTGGGGCACAATGTAGGGCACACTGTCAGAAAGTTGGGTCTCTGTCAGATGTCCTGGGTCTTACAGCAAAATCTCTTCAAAAAGCACCAGAAATGGTTTCGGACAATGTGCTAGAGAGTTCTGAAGTGGCCAGCAATGAGCTCAGATCCCATAGAGCACCTGTGGAGAGACCTCAGAACAGCAGCTAGGAGATGGAACCCTTGAAATCTGAGAGACCCGGAGCAGTTGGCAAAAGAGGAGTGGTCCAAAATTCCAGTAGAGGTGTAAGAAACTCACTGATGGTTACAGGAAGTGATTGATTTCATTTTATTTTGTCCAAAGAGTGTTGAGTCCAAATAAGTTGAGGGTGTCAATAATTATGTCCAGTCCATTTTTGGAGTTGTATGGAATGTAACTGTCAGGTTTGCCCGGCTGCACCTTCCTCTCTTCTTTTTTTCTCACCCTAGTCAGCTCCCTCACACTGATTATTTGATTAGACACACCTGCGCTGATTTTCTGACACTCTTCAGCTGCGCCTCCTTTGTCTCACTCCTTATTTATACTCGGCTTACCCATCACTCCCTTGCTAGTTCTTTCTTTGTCATCAGCTCTCCCTTAGATTAGTACTTTGCTTATTCTCGTTGTTCTTCGTATGTTGTGTGTTCCTAGTTTCCCTCTGCATTTTTTGGACCTCTCCTCTGGATCCTGGCCCCCTCAGCCCCCCCAGCCACCATCACAGGTCGATGCACAGTCTCCACTTTAACTGAACTCTCTCATTACCTCCACAGTCAACCGGATCTCCTACCCGACCAGCCCAGGAGTGATTCCAA
>NW_018128066.1:2926816-2936841 GCF_001952655.1 Monopterus albus | reverse complement strand
TTTGTGTCGAGTGTTCATAACAGTAACAGATTTGACTTTTTCTGGGGGTTTTTTGTGTTGTTCCAATGCAAACAAAAGAACTAAATATGAAAATACCAAACAATTTGTGATTGCAACAATTTTGTGGTGAAGTCATTTGAAATCGGACAGAAATACAGGGGTGCCAGTATTTTTAGCCATGACTATATATAACATTGACAAAACAAGCTACAAATTAGAATGAAATCCGGGGAGTAGATGTGAAAGCAGACCATTAGATTAGTACATAAAATACAACATAAAATCTGGCACATTGAATGTCTGATATCGACAAGACTATTAATCTGCACTGCTGTGGTGGCTGTCTTCAGTTGTCTCCTGGATGTCTTGGCTGCATACAGTTTCTCAGAGAGTCAAGGAGCTCCACATCTAGGTTTTTTTTATATTTAATCAAGTGAAAATAAACCCATGAAGACTGACTTCAACTCCAACCTCTAATAAAGTTTAAATGGTTTTCTTCAATGTGAGATCTCTAACCAGTAAAGCTTTTGTTTTATTTTTGTTTTTATCTGCTGACTTAGCTGTTATGCTTTTTTTCTTGGTTGCAAACTAATGATCATTGCCAGCATACTTATCTGCACCCTCCACGCAATAATTGGTTTAGCAAATCCAAGAACAGACTTTTGGCAGGGTCCCGGAGTGCCTTAGTGGGGAAGCACCTGGCACGATTCCCCATAATGCCCCTCTGGGGGTTAGGTATTTAGTTCTGGTTTGGCAGGGATTGTTAAGTGTTTGAGTGATTGGTGCAGTTGCCTGTGAAAATAAAAAGAAAAAAGGCAACTTGTGTCTCTGACTACTTCCTCAAGCTAGCCTATTTTACTATATGGTAATTAGGTGCCCAATTATTGTCAATGTAATTTTGACAAAAGCAAAAGAGGAAATGGTGACAAATATATAAATTGACAAAGTCTGCATTGGAATGGATGGACACAGGACTTTCCCACAGGAGAGATGTTTGATTCCTGTGTGAAACATCATGTTTTTATAAATGAGAATTTTAATTTAAGACAATCTTTTCCAAAACCTAACCAAGTACTTGTACAAGTACAAGCGAAGGTCAGTGAATATGATCTACTGAATCATCTACTTGGGGTGTTGAAACATCCTGATAACAGGCCACTGAACTGTGTGATAAACATGATGAACTGAAGCAGGTTTACCCCTACTGATAACTGTTTTATAACATAATGCATTTTATTTGAAGTAATGTTAAATGGCTTATATATAGTGAGCATAACAGTTCATTTTTCACCATGGCAGAATTAACAAACTGTAGGTCTCCTTAGCTTATTTGCTGCCAACTAGCTTTTTCTTATACTTTCTTCTGTATCTTCTGATATTTTAAGAAAAATTTGCACAGTGAGCAAAACTCGATATGGTCATGAAGACATCACTCACAACTCCAGTGATTTATTTAATTTGATTATTTTTAATGTACTATGTATTAATTTACAGTACCTTAGTGAAAGGAAGCATAAACAATATTAAGCATAAATGTTATTTTATGTTTTTTATATTTAGTTATTTGCAAAATAACTAATGTCACAAACCAGTTCCCCCACAAGGATTATTACCATTCACTCATCTGATCTTTTGAGTATTTGGCTCCAAGGTCATCCACTAAGCTTTCTTCACTGTGTTTTAAACACTGTAGTGTTTGATCTATTAGTCTCCAGATAATGCATATTTTTACTGACCTGGTCAGCACTGAGCATGACAGCATTTTCAGCATCCAACCTTCTATCTCCAGCATTGGTGTGCATTTTGGCTTAACAGGGCTGTTCAACTATTTTATGAGGCAGAAAATGCCTCAGCAATGCAACTGTTTTGTGATGCATTGCAAGCTTGGCAGTGATAGGGGGACATTGTATTAGGCACTTGTAAATTCAATGTGCCAAGCCGGACTGGAGCCAGAGCTGATGTTTGGACGCCCTCCTTGGCCCTCTGAGATCAATAGACTATGAGACCTTTCATTTAGTGATGCTTTGGTTCAATCTAATGTGCCTTAAAATACAAGAAGTCATACATCCACTACATATGTGACACAATGGGAATCAAACCCTGCCAATAGAAGCTACTGTAGACCAATGTTACTGAAGCAAATCATTCACACACACACACACGCACAAGTTTACACGGCCGTTGTTCACAAGAATCCACTGTGTCTTTATGATCAAAGCCGTCAACTTAAGTGATTGATTATTTCATTTTCAAGATGATCAATTGTTCATTTGTTCATCCGTTCACTGACAGGCACAGACAAACCCATACAGACAGACTTATGTAAATATAGACATATTTAACAATGACACTTTGATTAATTAGCTGACTCAGACAGACTGCTTGAGATTACATGCAGAGCTCTGCACAGCACTGAAATATTCCTCTAAACTTTAATGAGTATGCATTAGTGTAATCAGAATGTCAGTGGTGTGTGTGTGTGTATGTTTGAAACTGAAATGCACATAAACACAAACTGAGAGCTTCTACCGGATGCTTTGTTGAACAGAGAGGTCTGATGCAGAGAGAGAGGGTTTAAGGCTAAGCTGTAATTGAATACCAATAGGGGTGATGTGTTCTTCAACCTCTGAAGCAGGATCTGACCTTGAGACACTATTGCTGATAGACAGGCAACACAAAGGCGCAGCTGGCTAATTAGATTAAAAACATGGATCCCAAGGGATGAATCAAGCACATTGATTCACTACATCCCCTCAATTTCCTGCTCTCCCACTCTGTAACTCCTTTTGACTTCTCTTCTCACCATATGCCTCCATCTCATGTAATGCTTTAGAAAATTTTGCATTTGTTTGTTTCTTCTTTTTTTGTCTAAGACTCAAAATAAACATTTTATAAATAAAACTGACAAATTTCAAACAAAACATGTGATAGTGACTGAAATATATGATGTATTATGTATGATGCAATATTATAAATAGTTTACTGTCACTGCACAATTTCATTATCAGTAAAATGGCTGTCCACCATGACCTCCACAAATGTCATGTCTGAAATCTTCTCTGTGAGTAAGGCCAGGTTATTGTTGAATAGCTGTGACCTGGTAAATTATGACAGGGGAAATTCTTGATCTTGCCTTCAGGCAGTGCTGCAGTAAATATATAACCAAAATGAATTTGTGTGGAATTGTGATTTCAGTGAAGGATAATAGAATAATCCTTGATGCCAACCAAATCACATGACATTATGTCCCTTGTGTCTCTGGTTTTTCTCCCCAAGATTAAAGAGTGAGTTACTCTAAACCCTCTGAAAATCTAGTTTCTGCAGACATCCTTCTTTCCTTCATCTACATTTGGTGTGGTTAAAGGTTCAGAAAAGCAGGCTAGTCCACATCAGAGATGCTGAGAGGGCAGTGAAAAGCTGCCTGTCTGCCTGGTGTAACATATAATAACTTATGATCAATTGTTAGACTGACTTTATTCTCTAGTGTGGCAGAATAACAATGTGAATAAGTAGCCATTTGTCACAGGGTGAATGTTTCAGCCATAATTAAGGTGTAATCTCCACAGGGGACAGGTTCCACCCAGTCATCAAATGCCTCCTAAATCCATAAGAAAATAGATCTTCTCAACTCCAGTGTGAAACTGTCTCCAAAATGTCCTGAATGTTCACTGAGCTCCTCCTGCTTCAGGTTGGTTTACATGTCAACCAGCAACAGTGAACACATCAGCTGTGCACAGGGCTCACGACAGGTCAGCATGCAGCAAAGTTTGGCCAGCCTGTGCCCTGCTTGTGTCATATAGGCCTACAGTCACAGGTAAAACAGTCTGTTTCAATCCCATCAGTTAAGGTTTCTGCTGCTAATTACAACTTAGAGCATTCCATTTTGCAGGACACACACTTTACTGATGATTGGATCTTCAAGCACTCACAATAATGTATGGTATGAATTTCAACCGAATTATGCCATTATGTGTTTCAGCAGCATTATACCTATGGCTAATATGTTACATTATCAGCCAAATGTAAAAATTTTATTTACCTTCATTGGATTTATTTTTTATTCAGTAGTTTATTGATTTATTTTGCATAATTTATTGTGCTTATTTATTTCATACTGCCTTGTTTTAAATTGTATGGGTGCTGATTCAGCATTCATACTATGTTATCCTGGTCTTTATTATTATTATTTATTTCAACAAAAAACTTCAGCCATTTCTTCTCATCCTTCTGCCATTTTGGTAATTGATTTCAGGCATTTTCAGAGCAATGCATTACCAAGCTCGCATCCACATGCATTTTCTTCAGGAAATTCATTTTTCTAGTTATTATTATTATTATTATTCCATATGTTTTTTGCCGCTTAACTACTTCAGCATACTTTCAGCTAGAAAAACCATTCAGGTATCAAAATGTTACGCTTTTTCAGGACATGTGCGGATCTATTCAGAATTTTCCTAAACTTCATACTTTTTAAACTATTCAGCTTTATTTTGAAAATTTTGCCCCATTCAAATTAATGGGGAAATTCTACTTCAGCAAACTTTCAACTATTTCAGCTATCAAAATGTTCAGCTCCTCAAGGACATTCATGCTTCTATTCAGAACTTTTCAAAACTTCATACTTTAGAAATATTTAGCTTTATTTTGAAAATCTTGCCCCATTCAAATTAATGAGGAAATTTTTACTTCAGCGTAATTTCAGCTATCAAAATGTTCAGCTCTTCAAGGACATTCATGCCTCTATTCAGAAGTTTTCAAAACTTCATACATTTTAAATATTCAGCTTTATTTTGAAAATCTTGCCCCATTCAAATGAATGGGAAAATTCTACTTCAGCATAATTTTAGCTATCAAAATGTTCATCCATCCAAATGGACATCCATGCTTCTCCAGAATTATCCTAAACTTCATACTTTTGAAATATTTAGCTTTATTCTAAAAATCTTGCCCCATTCAAATGAATAGGAAAATTCTACCTCAGTATACTTTCAGCTATTTCAGGTATCAAAATGTTCGGCTCCTCAAGGACATTCATGTTTCTACTTACAATTTTTCAAAACTTCATTCAATTGAAATATTTAGCTTTATTTTGAAAATCTTGCCCCATTCAAATGAATGGTAAAATTTTACTTCAGCATAGCTTCAGCTAGCAAAAGCATTCAGGTTTTCAGGTTGATTTTTCAGCACTCAGCATCCATATGCATTTTCTTCAGAAAATGCAATTTTCTAGTTTTATTTAATATTGAACACTTTGGGCTGTTATCATTTATGACTTGGCTGTTATGGGTCCTTTCCCTGGATTTTATTGATGTTTTGAAAAAAAGAATGTCACCAGCATTACCCTTATTCGCATGCGCAGGTGAGCCTTGTTACTTCAGAAAAGTTATGGTTGTTTTAGACTGGTGTTTTGTAATGAAGAAACATGTGACCCAGTGCAGCACTGTGCTTCACTGATGTGTTTTGAATCATTTTTGAATAACAGAGGTCTATGGAACAGATGAATAAGGTAATCCAGGTTGGAAAATGACAGACATTAAAGTCACTTTCGGCTTTTCCCATTTAGGGGTCGCCACAGCGAATCGTCACACTGACGAGTCGCATGTTGACATTTGGCACGTGTTTTATGCCGGATGCCCTTCCTGACACAACCCTGATTCGAACCACTAGCATACCAGGGATGGCTAGAAAATGACACACATTAAAAGCAGTTCATTGCTAGCTTTAGTCTCTGTATGGGCATTAAAAACTTTATCATTTAATGCAGCTGCAGCCAGATGCATTTAGCTACCATACATTTGAATTTTGTCCTTTCTTCTTACAGCATGTTTATATGGCACTTATAATTTTCTGTGTTAATTATATCCTGACATTTATTTCTGTTGTCCAGAGTTAAACATTTATTGTACTTGCCAGTAGGTGGGAAAATAAGCTGTCTGTGATTTAGTAATCCTTGCCATGTACAAGAAGACCTTAAGTAGTTAGTCTTTAGCTGGAGTCTGTGGCAAATGGTTCATGTGTATGTGTGCCCCCATACTGCGGTGTTGGTAGCTGTGGGAAAATCTAGCTGGTGAAGAATTAAAATTAATGGTTCTACACTACTAATGCTGTTGCTGTCTAACTGGTGTAACAATTACAGTACATGTTATTAGGTGTTGCTGTCATGAAGCTGCCTGTGATTAACAGTGACAAAATACCCCTCAGAAAAGAATCAACAAGACACCATGCCAAAGGAGCCAAGAGCTGAATCCCTGTGAGACGGTCTGCCTTTCATCCACACAAACCACTCCATCCGTCAAATTACTTCCAGCAGTTACAGTACATGTACACAGCTCCCACGAAACCTTATCCAAACCACAAAATTAAAAATGAACTAGAGAATTGCATTTTCTGAAGAAAATGCATATGGATGCTGAGTGCTGAAAGATCACCCTAAAAATGCTGAACATTTTGACACCTGAATGGTTTTGCTAGCTGACAGTAAGCTGAAGTAGAATTTTCCCATTCATTTGAATTGAGCAAGATTTTCAAAATAAAGCTAAGTATTTCAAAAGTATGAAGTTTAGAAAAATTCTGAAGAGAAGCATGAATGTCCTTGAAGAGCTGAACATTTTAATAGCTGAAATTATGCAGAAGTAGAATTTTCCCATTCATTTGAATGGAGCAAGATTTTCAAAATAAAACAAAATATGTCAAAAGTACAAAGTTCAGAAAACATCTGAAGAGAAGCATGAATGTCCTTGAAGAGCTGAACATTTTAATAGCTGAAATTATGCTGAATTAGAATATTCCTATTCATTTGAATGGAGCAAGATTTTCAAAATAAAGCTAAATATTTCAAAACTACGAAGTTCAGAAAACATCTGAAGAGAAGCATGAATGTTCTTAAGGAGTGTAACATTTTAAGAGCTGAAATTGTGCTAAATTAGAATATTCCTATTCATTTGAATGGAGCAAGATTTTCAAAATAAAGCTAAATATTTCAAAACTACGAAGTTCAGAAAACATCTGAAGAGAAGCATGAATGTTCTTAAGGAGTGTAACATTTTAAGAGCTGAAATTGTGCTGAATTAGAATATTCCTATTCATTTGAATGGAGCAAGATTTTCAAAATAAAGCTAAATATTTTAAAACTACGAAGTTCAGAAAACATCTGAAGAGAAGCATGAATGTTCTTAAGGAGTGTAACATTTTAAGAGCTGAAATTGTGCTGAATTAGAATATTCCTATTCATTTGAATGGAGCAAGATTTTCAAAATAAAGCTAAATATTTTAAAACTACGAAGTTCAGAAAACATCTGAAGAGAAGCATGAATGTTCTTAAGGAGTGTAACATTTTAAGAGCTGAAATTGTGCTGAATTAGAATATTCCTATTCATTTGAATGGAGCAAGATTTTCAAAATAAAGCTAAAAGACACTAAATAGCTTAAAAAGTATAAAGGTTGGAAACAAGAAAATTAATAGCATAAATGTCCTTAAAGAGCTCAACATTTTGATAGCTGAAATAGTTCAAAGTCTGCTGAAGTAAAATTTTCCCATTCATTTGAAGGGGGCAAAATTTTCAGAATAAAGCTAAATATTTCAACAGTATGAAATTTGTAAAATTTCTGAATAGAAGCATGAATATCCTTGAACAGCTGAACATTTTGATAGCGTAAATAGTTCTAAGTATGCTGAAGTTGAATTTCCCCATTCATTTGAATAAGGCAAGATTTTCAAAATACAGCTAAATATTTTAAATGTATGAAGTTTAGAAAATTTCTGAATAGAAGCATGAATGTCATTGAAGAGCTGAACATTTTCATAGTTACAATAGTTGAAAGTATGCTGAAGTTAAATTTTCCCATTCATTTGAATGGGGCAAAATTTTCAAAATAAAGCTAAATATTTTTAAAAATGATGTTTTGAAAGGTTCTGATTAGAAGTATGAATGTCCTTGAAGAGCTCAACATTTTGGTACCTGAAGTAGCTGAAAGTATGCTGAAGTTAAATTTACTCATTCATTTGAGTGGGGCAAAATTTTCTGAATAAAGCTGAATATTTTAAAAAGTATGAAGTTTAGAAAAATTCTGAAAAGATGCCCACATGTCCTGAAAAAGCTGAACATTTTGATACCAAAATGGTTTTCCTAGCTAAAAGTATGCTGAAGTAGTTAAGCTGCAAGTAACATACAAAAGAAGAATAAAAAATAAACTAGAGAAATGCATTTTCACAAGAAAATGCATATGGATGCTGATTGCTGAAAGATCACCCTGAAAATGCTGAACATTTTGATACCTGAATGGTTTTTCTAGCTGAAAGTATGCTGAAGTAGAATTTTCCCATTCATTTGAATGGGGCAAGATTTTCAAAATAAAGCTAAGTGTTTCAAAAGTATGAAGTTTCCAAAAATTTTGAATAAAAGTATGAATGTCCTTGAAGAGCTGAACATTTTGATACCTGAAATAGCTGAAAGTATGTTGTTCAAAATAAAGCTAAGTGTTTCAAAAGTATGAAGTTTCCAAAAATTTTGAATAAAAGTATGAATGTCCTTGAAGAGCTGAACATTTTGATACCTGAAATAGCTGAAAGCATGTTGAAGTAGAACTTTCCCATTCATTTGAATGGGGCAAGATCTTCAGAATAAAGCAAAATATTTCAAAAGTATGAAATTTGAAAAATTCTGAAAACAAACATGAATGTCCTTGAAGAACTGAACATTTTCATTACCTGAAATAGCTGAAAGTATGTTGAAGTAGAATTTCCTCTTTTATTTATTTTGAGAAGTATGAGATTTAGAAAAATTGATGTGTATCAAATAGCTTGTCCTTGAAAAGCTGAACATTTTGATGTAGTTGAATGCCAAAAAATGTACGGAAGAAATCAGAATAATAACTAGAAAAATGCATTTCCTTTCGAAAATGCGTGTGGATGTGAATCAGCAGAAGGATTGCCCTGAAAATGCTTGAAATCAATTGCTGAAACAGCAGAAGGATGAGAAGACATGGCTGAAGTTTATTCTTGAAATAGCTGAAGGATGAGATGAACAGAATGACTGTGCACATGTCACTAAGCATGGACGCAAAATGGACAATGAAATAGCTAGATGGAACAGTTATCGCAGAGCATAGCTGACAATCTAGTGTACATAGAAAGAGCACACAACCTGAAACACAGGAGTGGTACAATCCACAAGGTTCAGAGATTGACAACCACATCAGCTGTAGTTTCACTGAAGCACATTTTTGACAACTGTCAGGTTGTGAATAAGACCTGAAATATACAGGTGTTCTGTACATGACTGTGAACGTAAATTTTAAAAACTATTTGAAGGCCAAGCCATGAACTATGAATGGTCACGTCTTGTATTGTTAATGGTTTCACTAATAAGAGCCAAAGTGTTGTGGCACTTACAAATTCAGGAACACGTTACTTTGTGTTCTCCAACCAAAAGCCCTGGATAAACAGTCAAGTATGCCCCATGCTATGTACTTGCTCTCTTGCATTCAGTTCAGGCAATGAGATGGAGTACAAAGCTGCAACATTCAGAGTGAACAAAGCCATCACTGTGGCCAAGAGGCAGTACAGAGAGAAGCTGAATGGCTTCTATTTTACTGCTGATTCCGGACGGATGTGGCAAGGCCTGCTGCACTTCACATACTACAGGACCCCCAGCAGCATCATCAGCTCCACAGAAAGCCTGCTGGATGACCTCAACACCTTATACACCCACTTTGAGCCCCCCAGCCACAACACAGAGAGAAGGCACACACACACACCAAGATCAAGACCACCCAACCCCCCATCTCCCCTCCACTAACTGTCTCACCAGACGCACAGTCCTGAGGAAGATCAAAAAATCAACCCCCGCAAAGTGGCAGGACCGGACAACATCCCGAGGAGGGCTCTCAGGGCATGTGCCAGTGAGCTGGCTGATGTTCTCACCACCATCTTCAATCTCTCCCTCAGCCAGAGCATTGTTCCCACCTGCTTTAAGACCACAACCATCGTCCTCCTTCCCAAGAAGAGCCCGGTCACCTGCCTGAAT
>NW_018128066.1:2912697-2926363 GCF_001952655.1 Monopterus albus | reverse complement strand
TCACTTTACTCTTGACTTTAATCTCTATCCAAATAGTTTATTTTTTGTTTTATAACAGTTCATTGCTTTTATTTTCATTTGATCCATTCTGCCTGTCTTTTTCTAATCAACAGGTAAAGAAAACAGACATAGAAAATGTTAGTCTAGCTAACACATGCAAATTAAGTAATTAACCCGGAGGAGATGACCAGTTTTTAAAATACTTTTCATTAGGGTGGAGTGTCAGCTGGTAGTTATGTAAAAGGCTTTTCACATTTGTGTGTTTTATCCTTGGTTTAATGTCAACCTTTGGAATACACAGCAGTCATATATTGTAACAACACCTGAAATAGCAAAATTTCACATTGTGAAATCTATGCTCTGAATTTTCAGAGTAGTCTTCACAATATCAACACCGCTATGATTTGACTGAGAAACAATTTTCCCCATGGTGATCTTGATGGTCTGTCTGAAACTGTGAACTAATGAGGTATTAACCCAGGTGTAATACAATGTGAAAAGCTTTTAAATGGTATGACTCAACAATATTCTAAATAAAAAGTGTAATAACTCTGTTGATAAAATTTGTTTTTAAACTATGTGTGAGCGAGAGAGCCAGAGAGGTGGCTACGAGCAAACATGACATCTGCATTCAGTTTAATACATACAGCAAGTTTAATATATACAGCACCCTGTTGTGTTATTCCACTGTTGTATTATGTCAAGATATTAAACAGATTGAACAAACCGTGGTGATTTATAATTACCCAAACGTTTTCCTTCCAGCGTACTTTTTGACTGCAAGTCTATGGAGCAGTGAGACGGTACACGCAGGAATGTGCGACTTATGCAAATACCGTTTATCCCTCCGCAATAACAATGACACAATTGGATTTGTGACAAGTTTCTCTACGAGTTTCACGTATTATATGTGTATAAAGCTTAAAAATGGCATAATAGGATCAAAAAAGCGGCAAGGAGGAAAAGGAAAAACAGACAGACTAGCTAGAGCGGGACTTCACGTGACTCAAGAAACACAGGTGCAAAGTCATCATGTTCAAATTCTCATTGCCTCCTGTGTGCACTCACCATTTTTCTTTTTTGGTCTCTGCCCCACTATGGCACAGCTGTAATGCTGCCTTCACACCAATTTGTTTCCAGACACATTAAACCAGCGGTTCACAAACCACTTGAAAAGCCAGGGGTGTGTTAGTTAAAGCACTTTCCTTCATTTTTTTCTTGAACAATTCATTCCTTTTATTTTCATTTGAACCATTCTGCCTGTCTTTTACTGTTTTCTAATCAACAACTAAAAGAAGTACCACAGAGGAGATGACTAGTTTTTTTTTTAATAGTTCACATTAGGTTGGAGTGTCAGCAAATTCAAATTGTAATAACTCTGTTGATCAGCATTTTTGTAAGTTATGTATATAAATATCACTGCATTTCATGGTGTTGTCTCCTCCCGTGTAATAATCTTATGCTCCTTTTATTTGTTCCAAGTATTGGTTTTTTGTATATGTGAAATACTTGGGTCAATAACAAGTAGTTTTTAAAGTGCTGCACAAATAAATTTGATTTGAAGAGTCATCATGAATTGTGTCTGGCAGATGTTTTATGTCTGCTGCAGCCGGACAGTTGAAAATTATTCAAACGCAACTGACATCTGTCCTATTCAGAAATGGCCAATAGAGGTGGTGCTGCTGTTGCTGCTTATGTCAGAGACCACATTCAAATGTTTGAAAAACAGTACATCTATAATGTAACTGACCTTGAGTTCATAGCTTTTAAGGTTGAAGCCCCAGCAAGTGCAGTTGTATACAGACCTCCAGACTACAACTAGCCATCATTCTGGTCAAACCCATCTTTGGAGCTGTTTACCTCTAAGGGATTGTTGGAAAAATGATTGGCAATATGTTTACTAAGGGTCAGTAAACACCCAGAGACCTATAGTGAAATTATTATACATCTTGTATGTGTACTGAATAAACAGTAGAAGTGGAATAGATAGTGTATGTTCCCTACTGAATACATGTATCAAGCTTACACCCTGCTGTTACATGGAGTTCTACAGGGCAGTCAGACTGCAGATGTGTGGAAGTGTTTGCGATCACACCCCATTCTACAACACAGAACTTACCACGACTGTTAAGTCTAAATGTATAAATGACACTGCCTCTCCAAACATTTGCCTTATGCAACCCTATTGTTTGTATTGAATGGACCCTTGCAACAAGTAAAATTGCACTTTAGACTTACCGCAATAGCAGTAAGTCTTTTCTTTTTCACATTGCTTGTTTCTTTTTCATCTCATACCAAGCAGTTATGCTGAGAAGCTACTAAAAATACAATCAGTATTGGTGGGCACACACCAAAGCACATTGTCATAAAGATCAGTAACATTATGTTTGGCTTTGGAGAAATTAAGTTTGGTTTATTGTGATGACAATCACAGCCTGTGAGACAATTAAAGATAAGCTGAGGGTTCCATATCACTAGCTACACAGTTCATTTAAAGTGTTACTGACATGAAGACAACTGTCAGGTTGTGAATAAGACCTGAAATATACAGGTGTTCTGTACATTACTGTGATGAGTGTAAATTTTTAAAACAATTTGAAGGCCAAGCCATGAACTATGAATGGTCACGTCTTGTATTGTTATTGGTCACACTTAGATATTCAGGAACACGTTACAGACTCAGGAAATATGCCAATTGTTCTTAGTGAGATTGATTATAATGCAGCTTTAAAGACTTGAGCATTATAAAACTGCACTAAATGTACTATAAAATGTAGCTTATGAATATTCATAGGCTATAATTCTTTTAATAGTATTTACCACCTTTTCTACTGGCAAATCCTTCAATATTTGAATGGTTTCTGTAGCTGAAAGTTCTGAACAACTGTATGTGTGCCTGTATTATGCACACAAGTTAATTAGCTTAAGAAGTGGAGGGCTCATAAGTAATGCTTAAGAAGGCGAAAGGTAAATAGAATATTGACAACACAGGAAGCAGAAAAAAATATCAAAATATTGATAGAGTAAATTGTTTAATCATTGGTCGAGTTATGTGACCACACGCTGAGAAAGAAATGTGATGAGGTAAGGCTCCCCCATCTCTCCCTCGCTACATTGGCAAAGTAATCTGGATGACTGCTGATGCCAAAGTGGAGAGCGCTATAGAAAACAACGTAGCGGGAAAGCGCGAGCTCGTTAGAATGGCGATCGTTGTAGGGAAGAGATATACAGTACAATGAAACTCTTCTGCAGCCAAACTGCATAACAGGATGGAGCGAACTGGCTGTGTCAGCGTGTCTGAGCCTCTCTTAAATATCAGCTGAATATCAGAGAATCAGCTGTGCACTCTGCTGAGAACGTCTGCAGGGAGAGACAGGGAGTGAGAGAGTGAGAGACACGGCGATGAGCAAACATGACATATGCATTAAGTTTAATATATACAGCACTCTGTTGTGTTATTCCACTTTTGTATTATGTCAAGATATTAAACAAATTGAAGGAACTGTGGTGATTTATAATTACCCAGACATTTTCCTTCCAGTATATTTTTTTGACTGCAAGTCTAAGGAGCAGTGAAACGATACGTGCCGGAATGTGCGACTTACGCAAATACCCTTTGCAATGACAATGACACAGTTGGATTTGTGACAAGTTTCCCTACGGGTTTCATGTATTATATGTGTATAATGCTTAAAAATGGCATAATAGGATGATGGACTCAAACCAGTCCTGCGTGTTCTTTGATGAAGAATGGTCAAAGACAAATTTGTCTTTTAAGATATTTATTACAATCAATATTTCAGAAAAAATATTCAAGAAAAGCAATTACAGAACTCTGGGTTCCATCTTTCTGAAGCCCTACCAAACAACAGCAAAACCATTCCAAACTGCCTTCAGAGCAGGGGAACCCCTAGACTCCTGAACCCAGTCTAATTATACAATTTTTCAAAAATGCAAATGATGGTAGATCTGACGTCCTCCGCGTTGTCCTTCATCCTCGCTCCTTGGTTGGTTGGTTGACCTCGTTCTGACCCCTCATTTGGTGATCTTGTCGCCAGGCAGTTTTTCATCTGTAAAATTCTAAGAACACATCCTGACCTTTGAATGCCCTAAGCTCAGACAGTTTTAGAAAAGACCCCCCCTTAAATCAGCATCCATACAATAAAGAACAGGATAACATTGTATGGATGCCAGCAACTATACAATAATAATAAATACGATTTGAAAAACAATAGTGTGGATGCTATGCAGCCACACTAATAAGGAACAGGATAACATACCGTGGATGCTTTACAGCATCCACACAATTATCCATCCATCTATCTTTGTCAACTTTATCCGAGTCCGGGTCGCGGGGGCAGTAGTCTGTGCAGAGCCTCCCAGACTTCCCTCTACCCACACACCTCCTGGAAGATACCAGTTCACTTTATCTTTCCTCACTCCACTTTCATCTAAGATGGTATCTTCCAGCTTCTGACTGACTGAACACACCTGGGCCAGGTAATCAGCAGCAGGTCAGGCAGGGATAGTTGGAAAACAAGCAGGACAGCGGCCCTCGAGGACTGGAATTGGCCACCCCTGCTCTAAGTACTATGCCACATAACTCCCTCCTTTGCTCATGTTAATTACTACAAATAACTAACAAATTGCTGTTGGTTGTAATAAGCTGCTGGTGCAAGCAACATAAGGAGCTGGATTTCACCTCAGCAAGGACTGGTTATTGTTCAAGAGAAAATGCTGTGTTTTTCATAATTTTCTACTTTTTCTGATCTTTTATTTTTTTATTAATTGTCAGAAGTGTTGCCTTTTTATAACTTAAATATTTAAGATGAAATGTGTAAGTAAAGCTGAAAAAATAATTAGAGTTTGCATTTCAATCTTCAATACAAAGAAGTGACTATTTCAAAAGGGTGTGAAAATTTCTGTTGGCACTGTAATGCTGAGCTCTACTTAAAGGGATCAGTGTCTTTGAATCCTTATTTGTTCTAAAATCGTATAGGCTTCGCCCTCTAAGAGCTGTCGCTATTGAGTTTGTCCCGTGCGAATGTGTAGGTCTGGAGAGATTCCTTCGTACCCAGTGCCCTGCACCAGATGGGAATTTGGAAGTCTATGGTGGCAGCGAAGACACTCTCATCTGCTGCAGCGGTGGCTGGGGCATGCATCAAGGTCTGGACAACGATGATACAGCCCAACATGTGGCTGCATATGTCCCAGATGCTGGAGCAGATTAGGAAGAGTTTGCTGGAGGGCCCCATCAGCCTCGAGGCACTCTTTGGCCCACACCTCCAGGAGGCCATCACCCACATGCAGCAGACCGGGTAAAACAGCTTGCGTCGTGGGGACGTCTGGCCCTCTTGGTTGGACTGGTGCAGTCATGGTAGTCAACGACAGAGCTAGGTGCCCAGCAACTGCTGTACCAGGGCATGCTTCACTGATGGATCTTGCACACACAGTGGCACAGAGGGTGCATCATTGGCTAGTGATGATGTACACAGATGCCCCACAAACAAATGCTCGTCCACTGTCAGAATGCTACCTGGTGTGGTGAGAGCAGCTGTCCATGAACAACTGGATGGACAGGCTGATATGAACTGGTTACACTCTACAATTCTCCAGGCACCTCCCTGCTTTCAGCGGAGTGCTGGAGACAGTGATGTTGTCACCAGCAGACTTCGCTGTGCTGACAGCAGAGTTGCAGGTGCTGTTATAAAAGCAGCCAGCTGTCTCTGTGGTCCTGCCCAGACAGGAGTACGAGGGGTTCTACTCGCAATCGTGCTACTTCCTGGTTTCCAAAAAAGTCAGGTGAAATGAGACCCAACCTTGATCTATCCCTTTTCAACAGATACATAGTGCAGAGACTGTTTTACATGCTCACCATAAAGCAGGGGATGGTTTACATCCATCGGCCTAAGAAATGCTTATTTTCACGTGCTTATTATCCCCAAACACAAGAAATTCCTGCGTTTCTCCTTCCAAGGTGCATGGTTCCAGTTTGACCGGTTGCCCTTCGTTATTTTCTGCCCCCACACCTTTTCCATGTGCCTGGCGTTAGAACCATTACACAGGATAGGAATCAGAGTCCACTTTTATCTAGATGATCTGATCCTAATGGCACCTTCCAGACAGCAGACTCCATCTCACACAGTGAAGCTGGTGCAACACCTGATACAGCTGGGTTTTGCAGTGAACTGGGAAAAGAGTTTGCTGGTGCCATGTCAAACAATCATGTACCTGGGAGTGCACCTGAACTCTCTCACAATGAGAGTGAAGCTGTCTTCCACCAGGCAGGAGGTGCTGTCATCTCTCCTGCAGTGCATTACTCCTCACACGAAGGTGACAGCTCTGTCTGTGATGTGCTTACTGGGCGCCAGTCATGTCAAGGTTCCCCTCGGTCTCCTCCACATGAGGAATCTTCAGAGATGGTTAGGCCATCTTCATCTCACCCCAGCGCATCACAAGAGGTGCGTGCTAATGGTTCCCCCCTTGGTCCAGTCAGACCTGGTGTACCGGAGAACTCCCAGTGTCAAAGCAGTGGGAGTTCCCCTCGGCGGGGTCACATCACACGTGTTAGTGTTCACAGACATGTCTCTGCTTGGATGGAGAGCCATGTGTTTGTCACAGGTTGTGGGAGGAAATCAAATCAAATCAAATTCATGTGTCTTGCACTGAGGAGAGGCTTCTGTCGGGGCACTCTGCCCTAAAGCCCCGCCTGGTGGAGGGCTGCAGTGATGGGTGACTTTTTCCAACTTTCTCCCATCTCCCGACTGCATCTCTGGAGCTCAGCCACAGTCATCTTTGGGTTCTTCTGTACCTCTCTCACCAAGGCTCTTCTCCCCTGATAGCTCAGTTTGGCCGGACGGCCAGCTCTAGGAAGGGTTCTGGTCGTCCCAAACGTCTTCCATTTAAGGATTATGGAGGCCACTGTGCTCTTAGGAACCTTAAGTGCAGCAGACATTTTTTTTGTAACCTTGGCCAGATCTGTGCCTTGCCACAATTCTGTCTGTGAGCTCTTCAGGCAGTTCCTTTGACTTCATGATTCTCATTTGCTCTGACATGCAGTGTGAGCTGTAGGGTCTTATATAGACAGGTGTGTGGCTTTTCCTAATCACGTCCAATCAGTATAATCAAACACCGCTGGACTCAAATGAAGGTGTAGAACCATCTCAGGGATGATCAGAAGAAATGGACAGCACCTAAGTTAAATATATGAGTGTCACAGCAAAGGGTCTGAATACTTATGACCATGTGATATTTCAGTTTTTCTTTTTTAATAAATCTGCAAAAATGTCAAAAATTCTGTGTTTTTCTGTCAATATGGGGTGCTGTGTGTACATTAATCAGGGAAAAAATGAACTTAAATGATTTTAGCATATGGCTGCAATATAACAAAGTGAAAAATTTAAGGGGGTCTGAATACTTTCCGTACCCACTGTACATGAATATTAAAGTCACCCACTATGATTATTTTATCTGTACTAAGCACTACATCAGACAGAAAGTCTATGAATTCACTTAAAAACTCTGAATAAGGTGCAGGTGGATGGTATACAATAACAAATAGAACTGGCTTTTGAGCTTTCCACTTTGTGTGTGAGAGATTCAGAGTGAGACTTTCAAATGAGTTACAACTATGGTCTAGGGTTGAGTAATAGGCTTCAGTCAAAGATCGCTGCCATGCCTCCACCTCGGCCTGTGCTTCGAGGGATGTGACAGTTACTGTGACCAGGTGAGGTGGAAAGTGGAGTCACATCCCGTCTCTCCACATCAACTGTCTGGAGCTGGCCACGGTACTGAAAGTACCATTTTGCACCAATACTGAGAGGAAAACACGTAGTGGTGCGATCAGACAACACAACAGCCTTTGCTTACAACAACTGGCAAGGCGGTGTTCATTCTGCCCGGTTGCTGGAAATAGCAAGGAGTCTCCTGCTGGGCTGTGCATGTCCTCGGCTGAGCAGAACCGCCCAGCGGATCTCATGTCACAAGGTGGACCTCAGCCAAGCGGGTGGAAAATGACCTACAGTTTATAAGGAATGGCATTTACTGCACCACCAAACTGGCTACTAAGCACATACAAATGATAATGTTCAGCCACTGTTCATCTGGGAGATTGAAGTGGAGAGGGTGAGCAGTTCTAAATACCTGGGCGTCCACATCAGTGAGGACCTCACGCAACACCACACAGCTGGTCAAGAAGGCCCAACAGCGGCTGTACTTTCTGAGGAGGCTGTGGAGGTTTGGCATGTTGCCTAGGATCCTCAGCAACATCTACAGCTGCATCGTCAAGAGCATCTTGACCAGCTGTATCACTGTCTGGTATGGCAGCACTACTTCCTGCAGAGTGGTAAAGACCGCTGAGAAGATCACCAGGACTCCACTGCCCTTTCTGCAGAGCATTTACCACCGCAAAGTCCGCAGGAGAGCTACCTCCATCCTCAAGGACCCCACCCACCCCTCAGCATGGACTGTTCATACCTCTACCCTCAGACTGAAGGTATATTAGTGTGAAATGCAGGACTTCTAAACTAAACAACACTTTCTTTCCAAATGCCATCAGACTCCTAGCTGACAGGTGTTTATTATCAGAAATTACTTCTGTAATTCCATTCCTGGACATTCCAAGTTTGCACATGCACATCTGCACATGCATAATTGCACACTCATTGCTGACTGTTGCATACATTCTCTTATTATATTTTTATTATATTTCTTTTCACTTGCTGTTTTTAAAGTGCCTTTATATTGTATTACTAGTTATCTACTTTATATTTTACTTGCATTGTTTGGCATTCATTGTTGACAGCAAAGTAAGAATTTCATTGTACAGGGAAACATGTTTCCTTACTGTGGATATGATAAACACTTTGACTTGACTTTGACTTAATAAATAATCCAGAGCAAAGTAAATGATGAAATTGGTGCAAATGAAATGACAGAATGGCACAAAAAAGATATCCTTGATGCAGATATTGAGTATGTATTAAGTGTGTGCGTGCTCAGTGAGGAGATTTTCTGCTTCATATGCTGGGTTATATTGTTCAAATTTACAGGTGTATTTCTTAATCTCCTTTTACACACCTTCCTGTCGAGGCCGGTGGGTCAGATGTAAAGGAAGAAACTGATTCCCAACGTCATTAATGCCAATACCATTTTACCACCTTTTGCTTTTTTTACTGTCAGTTAAAACTAATCTTAAGCAAATGTGTTATAATGCTTATACATTTCACAAAACATATTTGCATTACTTTAATGAGAAAACAAAGGAAAGGATAGGCTACTAATAAACAGCCTGGACCATCTGTGTAGATCTGACTTTCCACTACACCTGGGGTCTCCAACATGTCGCTTGTGAGCTTCTGGTAGTATCCAGAGCCGATCACCTAAAGGTTCAGAGAATATACAGCATGTACCCTACAATGCCTGCATTATAAAACTGAAAAGGTTGCATTAACAGAACGTTGCTCAATAAACCTGCTCAACCTGCAGTCTACACTTAAATTAAACAATAAATATGTAACCTTACTGTACCAGAAACAGGAGGCATGCTGCCATGGATTCAGTCAGTTGTGCTGTGGCCTGCAGCATGTTTAGGGTACATTTCAGTAATGTAAGTAACACTACGTCAAATTTGCTATTAGCAGTGGCTACTGGCTACATACCATTGTATGTACTGCCACCTGTCCATGCACTGGTCTGATACTCCGTCCAGTACTGGTATTATAAGGAGAAATTTTTGTATGGTTTCTAATCGAGGTTGTAGATGTTTATTTGCAGTGGACATCTGTAGCCATGGGAGGCCATTCACTGATGCAGAGGTGTTTAAGGTGATGCTGTCCGTTTTGCAGGAGCTGTGTACTGATAAATCCATGGAAGGTCTGATAGCTCCTCCTGGAGAGACTGAAAGGCAGAGTGAAGGAGAGGGAGTGGATACTTGTTCTTAACAGTGATATCATTTAGACCCCGGTAATCTATGCAGTGACGGAGGCCACCGTCCTGCCCCCAATGGTGAAGAAGATGGATGTATCATACCTGTTCTTAGAGATGTGTGGATGTAGTCCTCCAGTGCTTGTCTCAGGTCTGGAGATGTTGAACAGTCTGCTGGATGGCAAGGGGGCACCAGGGAGGAGATCAATAGTGCAGTCATATGGCCGATGTGGGGGTAGGTCTAGGGCATGGTCCTTGTTGAAGACGTTACAGAGGTCATGGTACACTGAGGGAACCCGGGACAGGTCAGGCTTTTCATGAAAACGGCCCATGAGAGGAGGGGCAAGGGAAGGTTGGGCTGCGTGTAGACAAGACGAGGAGCAAGATGGACTCCACCTGGTGATTATTCCAGTATGCCAGTCGATTTGGGGATTATGGATGGTCAACCAGGAGTGCCCACCTTTTCTGTCTTTCCTCTCCTCTTCTTCCTGACCACCAGAGTCATCCTACACACCACCATTCGATGCTGTCTGGCTACACTTTCTCCTACCACCACTTTGCAGTCACTAATCTCTCTCAGATTGCCACTTCTACAAAGAATGTAGTCTACCTGCGTACTCCTACCTCCACTCTTATATGTAACTCTATGTTCCTCCCTCTTCTGGAAATAGATGTTAACTACAACCATTCCCATCCTCTTAGCAAAGTCTACCACCATCTGTCCTTCTAGGTTCCTTCCCTTAACACCAAACCTGCCCATCATCTCCTCATCACCTTTGTTCCCCTCACCAACATGCATATTGAAGTCTGCTCCAATCACCACTCTCTCCCCTCTGGGAATACTCTCACACCTAAGCTCGTTCTTTCTCTGATTCTTTCTATTTTGTATTCATTGCTTATCACCCCGGGTAATAGTGTCATATCAGTGCCCAAACTGGGAATGGTTCTCTTCCTTTTGGTTCTATACATTTCCCCACACAATGCTTCATTAAGGCTGGACCATTACATCCAATCTCCTCAGTAAATATGTTTTGTCAGCTGTCTGTTAAATTATATTATTGTATGAATGCTGATTCAGCATCCATACTATGTTATCCTGGTCTTTATTGTATGGATGCTGATTCAGCATCCATACTATGTTTTCCTGGTCTTTATTATTATTATTATTCTGGTTTCTTCCGTCCGTTTTTTGCCACTTAATTTTTTCCACATACTTTCAGCTATGAAAACCGTTCAGGTATCGACATGTTCAGCTTTTTAAAACAATGCAGCTTCCCCCGATGGGGGGGAAAGCTTTCATGTGAGTGGAGGTGGTGACATTGAGCTGAGCTCCGGAAAGAAATGGCCGATCCGAGCACCCAGAACACAGGTGAATATGGAGTCCTGTCAACATGAAGAACGTTGTCACGTTGTTGGGTAATAAAGGAAGCCATCATTCTCCACAGAACATCAAACACTGCCATCACTGAACCTGTCCCAACACACATGCATTTCACAGCTTTGGTCTGGTATTAGGTTTTTGACATTCATTAAAACAATGCTCATGAAAGGACCGAAATACAGTTAATCATGAAACAAAAGAGCTTGTCATTATAGTTAACTATTAAAGGTCAATTTGGCATGTGTTTTAGCCCTAAACAACCTCCAGGCAGTGTAACAGTTTACTAGAGGCAACTTATGGTGACACCTTCCAGCCTGTTTTTCTTAGACAGTTAAATGGCTCATGGTCCTGCCTGTCCACTAACAACTGGTACTCATCTTTTGCCTGGACTGGCAGAGCCATGTCAGGAGGCTGTGCAATTCTGGCCTGGTAGCCACCTTTAAAGCCAGCCTACTACAGCTCAGTTACACAATTAGAGCAAATCAGCAACCAAGTACCGTTATTTGAGGTTCTTCAATGGCAAGCACTCCCAATCTTTAATGTTTTTGTGTTTCTGCAACCTGTATTCAAACAGTTATGTTGAAGTTGAATCAGTTGGAGTGAAAAACAAAGAGAAGAGGAATCAGTAGGTCCTTTTATGCTGCCCATTCAAAGCAGGGGTTTTCTGCCTCCCTGTTCTGTATAAAAGGCACAGCACTGGCATGTGTGTGTCAGTGTTGACCCTCCAAATGCCGGAGATGCCGAAAGGTAGTAATTTTTCTGAGATGAGTTCACCCCATAAACAATCTAGCCACAGGGGTTGCAAGCTAGTGACTTCTGCGCCGGTCCCAAGCCCAAAAAAATAAAGAGGGTTGTGTAAGGGAGGGCATCCGGTGTAAAAACATGCCAAATTTAAACAGGCAAATCATCAGTGCGAATTCCATACCGGATCGGTCGAGGCCCGGGTTAACAACGACCGCCACCAGTGCTGTTGACCTACAGGGTGCTGGTGGAAATTGAACTACTGTTGGTCGAAGAAGGAGAGGAGGTAGAAGGATTCGTAGACAGAGAAGAAGAAAGGCAGAAGTATAGGTCTGAGGATAGGGACTCTTAACATTGGCACAATGACAGGGAAAAGTAGAGAGCTGGCGGACATGATGGAGAGAAGGAAGGTAGATGTGGCATCGGAGGGGGATACAAACTGCTTTATTATGGTGTGGACAGGAAGAGAAATGGGGTAGGAGTGATCCTGAAGGAGGAGCTTATGAGGAATGTTTTAGAGGTGAAAAGAGTGTCAGACAGGGTGATCAGTTTGAATTTGGAAATTGAAGGGGTAATGTTGAATGTAGTCAGTGGTTATGCTCCACAAGTAGGCTGTGAGTTAGAAGAGAAGGAGAGATTGTGGAGTGAGTTAGATGAGGTGATAAAGAGTATTCCCAGACGGGAGAGAGCGGTGATTGGGGCAGACTTTAATGGGCACGTTTGTGAGGGGAACAAAGGTGATGAGGAGGTGATGGGCAGGTTTGGTGTCAAGGGAAGGAACCTAGAAGGACAGATGGTAGTGGACTTTGCTAAGAGGATAGGAATGGTTGTAATTAACACCTATTTCCAGAAGAGGGAGGAACATAGAGTTACATATAAGAGTGGAGGTAGGAGTACGCAGGTAGACTACATTCTACATACAAGGCAATCTGAGAGAGATTAGTGACTGCAATATGGTGGTAGGAGAAAGTGTAGCCAGACAGCATCGGATAGTGGTGTGTAGGATGACTCTGGTGGTCAGGAAGAAGAGGAGAGGAAAAACAGAAAAGAAGACCAAGTGGTGGAAGTTGCAAAAGAAGGAATGTCGTGAGGAATTCAGACAAAAGTTTAGACAGGCTTTGGGTGGTCAGGAAGAACTTCCAGATGACTGGGAAACTACAGCAGAAGTGATCAGGGAGACAGGTAGGAAGGTGCTAGGTGTGTCATCTGGAAGGAGGAAAGAAGATAAGGAAACATGGTGGTGGAACAAGGAAGTACAGGACAGCATTCAGAGGAAGAGGCTAGCTAAAAAGAAGTGGGACATAGAAAGAACTGAAGACAGTAGACAGGAGTACAACAAATTGCAGCGTAGAGTGAAGAGGGAGGTGGCAATGGCCAAACAGAAAGCATATGATGAGTTGTATGCCAGGTTAGACATGAGGGAAGGTGAGAAGGACTTGTACAGATTAGCGAGACAGAGAGATAGAGATGGGAAGGATGTGCAACAGATAAGGGTGATTAAAGACAAAAATGGTTAGGTGCTAACAAGTGAGGAGAGTGTACAGAGAAGATGGAAGGAGTATTTTGAGGAACTGATGAATGAGGAAAATGAGAGGGAAAGAAGGGGGGAAGAGGTGAATA
>NW_018128066.1:2910093-2910609 GCF_001952655.1 Monopterus albus | reverse complement strand
CCCCTAACGGGAACAGCCGAAAGAAGAAGAAGAAGATGACACTGTCCTCTGCTCCAGACAAATAAATTTGGTCTCATTGCGTTGTGGCTGTAGTGTCACCAAAATCACTTCAAACATTAACGGTCATCTGCTGATTGTACTACAACACTTAGTTTGGGGGAAAAAATAATGCTTTTTTATAATTTTGGTGAATTTTTATAGAAAAAATAGGCTATTCACTAACTTCACTGTTACTCATCATTATAGACAGACTAGAGACAGTGTTGAGACCAAACTTATGCCCTTGTCTCCCCACTTATGCCCTCACAAACTGGAATTATTGGAATAGTTTGGAGATTTTCCCATTCCCCTCATTCTGGTCAGATTGCTTGAATGCAACATTTTTCCTGTTAAACTTATTTTCATTATGTTACATATTTGTAGTAATTAAAACAAATGTAGTGAAGCAAATTATAGCTTTCTAATTGGCTAAATTAATTGTATTTGTTTTCATGCATGTATATTTTGCATTGTAGC
>NW_018128066.1:2904933-2910081 GCF_001952655.1 Monopterus albus | reverse complement strand
ATAGAGGATGCTGAAGATAGAGTTAGGTGGAAACAGGTGATTCGCTGTGGGACCCCTGACGGGAACAGCCGAAAGAAGAAGAAGAGTTCACCCCATAAATGAAACAAGGCTTAATGGAGAGTTGGAGGTCCATATGAGCAAGAGAGAGAGACAGAGAGAAAGAAAGAGAGCAGTGGTTGAGAGAGCTAAAGAGTGAATGTGGAGAGGGAGCATCATCAGCAAAAAGAAAGGAATCGGATATTATAAGCATCACCCCTCTAGTACCAGGATTCCAGCAGCTGTGTAAAATGAACACAGCTTTTTGAGCTTATTGTAGGCTCAAAAAGTTGCCATGAAAAAGTGTCAAAACACCGTCAGTTTGCCGCAATCTCCATCTAAAATCAACTTTTAATTATTCCAAGTGGGAAATTATATTGAGCAGGAAATAATAAAATAAAAATAATCCAATTAAAAAGTTTTTAAATTATGATAAATCAGAGTAAGAATGGAACAAATGGAGTAACAAAAATGCATAAAGCTGAAAATTTCAACATCTGAAACAGTTTTTTTTGTCTGGCTTTTATATGATATTACAATCAATTATAAAATACAGGATTCCATCTGGCCTGTGAGACTCTTTAGAGTTGCCCTCATTACCCAAATAATCATGACTTGCTGAATGCAACTTCTCCCAGAACACAATCTGATGTGTTGCAGGCAGCAGAATTGAAGTGTTTATTTTGAACAAAGAATAATTTTTGTTCTTTGTTCAAAATAATGATGATTCATCAAAGAATGTCCTGCTGTATTGTAATACAGGACACAGATGATTTACAAGGCTCTATTTTCGGTTTTAATTGTGATTTTACATACCTTCCCAACCTTTTCTGATTTGGGGTTGAATAAGTCTAAGAGAAATAACTGCACCATTATGATAGTGTTAAAATTACAAGTAAGGAAGACAAAAATAGAGAATTATACAGTACAAAGAAAGATAAACTATAGCAATTTAAAATGACTAGAATACATTTACAAAGTAGCAAACAGAATATGTACAGTTGAGATTAAACCAAATAATTCCAGCTTACTGTTTGATATGATTTTCAATTTTCTCTTGAGGAAAAGAGAAAATTAACAGCAGAACAAATTCCACATTCGGTTTTCATCTGTGCTGGATGACACTGCTAATATCTGTCCTCTGTTTGTAGAATTAGATGTTAAGGTTAAACGATCAAATGTTTGTGCTGCATCATGTTTGGATGCTCTGTAATGCACCTTTTCATCAGTGATTATGGATGAAAGGAGGGCAGCAACAGTGTTTATGGACTGTTATCTGCAGCCTGTTTCACTTTATGATTGCTTAATAATGCTTTCTCCTTCATGGATCATACTTTACAGGTACAATACCGCATACTGCTGCATATTTAATTGTATTCAGCAACGGAGGTTAAAGACAGTGCAGACTAGTGTCCTTGAAGAGCCTAAGTAACTAATATATATTGTAGCTTAAGAGAGGATATGGAAAACATCCAAAAATTATGTCTATTCTGCTTCAAACTGCATTAGGCAAATTGTGTCAGTATAAGAGATGAATGTCCTATCTATCCAAAACAGGAGGTTCAGCTCATTTAACCAGATGGGATTGAGAAGTTGGCCAGTTCCCTACGAGGGTCCAAATGTACTATGACATTAATTTTGCAAAGGCAGCCTATAACTTTTATAATTCTAACTTTGCTGACAAGGTTCAACAAGAACTCTATTAGGCTGAAAAGTGTCATTTTAGTTGTTAAACTGATGTTACAGAACATTACTGTGAATGTGAACCTTTCCTTTGTGTTGATAGATTTATAGTGGATGGTGGCTCTGGTAACTGTCAAGTTCCTCCAAAATCGTCCACAAATTCAGACAGGTTTTGAAGCTGGAACTAAGCCAAACAGTTGTAGAATGAAGCTTCAATTTAAATTAATTAAATGTACTTTTCTGTTTACTGTAACTGTTCAACTTCACTTTTTACTGAACTATACAGCACAGTGTTGTCAGCAGTACTGGTAGTTGGCACAGCAGCCAAAACATCTTCCCCATCCACGTTCTCCTGCTCTTGTGGAAGAATGCCAAGGTCGTTTCAAACTGCATAGGATATGTAAATCCTCCAGCAGGTTGTGTGTCTACCCCTGGCCTTCTCCCAGTTGGAAGTGTCCAGAATACCTCAAGCAGAAGTCATCTGGGAGGCATCCTGATCAGGTGTCCAAACAACCTCAACTGTTTCCTTTCCCCCAGAACAGAACTAATGCTCAGTTCCTTTAAGACATCTGAGATTATCATCCTGTCTCAGACACCCTGCACAGGATATTCACTTCAGTTGTTTCTGCCCTTGATGTCAGTCTGCTCTATTCCCCCGAAGGAGAAATTTGTGGGGTGGGGAATCTTTCTGCATGAAGATTATGTAACGTTTTTAAAACAGGTTGTAACAGGTTTTGTATTTTGTGAATAAATCACCTGCTGTGTGAAATGAATTCTGTACTGCCTTATTAAAACAGAAACAGGGCATCCTGGTGGGTGATGGGTTAAGGTGCAAACCATGAACACCAACATTCCAGGTGTGACTCTGCCTACAGACCTTTGTTATGCTTCATTCCCCACCCCTTCTCATCTCATCAGTCTAATGTGCACAAGTAAAGGCACAAAAAAAGTCTCAAAATATAATAAAAAAAGCAAAAACAGAAATCTAATATCCTAATTAGTTTCATTTTGTCAAGAACAGTGACTGAGGACACAGACCCTGGGCTATGGGGAGAAAATAATATTAATGGAGTGCAAGGTAACAAGGAACCCATGACAGGAACCAGGCAATCTAGACACAACATAAGAATGAAGACTGGCTCTGGAGCCGCTCAGAAAAGGAGAAAAACTGGTCAAACTGGGATGAGCAAAATAGAGAAATGAATGTGTCTCACATAGCTTTTTAGCAGTGTTGTGTTTTGACTTTTATACACAGTGACTGGTTACTCTGATGGAAGACAGGTGAGTGAGAGCAGAGTTGGGTGGAGCTGGGTCAAGCAGGTGGTAAGAGCAGGAAAACTAGAACAAAGGCTGGGATCATGACATCTAAATGAGATGAGTTGTTGGGAAGACTTTGATGTTTTTGTAAAGATGTTTAGTGATATAAGGTTACATTATTTCTGCAAAGTGAGATGTTTTAGACTTTAAACACCCAAAAGGAGTCATGACGCCCCCGCGAGGCAGTCATGTTTGTGCATTCCATTTTATGAAACGGCGCGCGATGCTGCCGAAAAGTGTTGGTGAACTCATTAAAGGGCCAGACGAGGAAGTGATGAACAAAATAGTCTCTTTAATAAGAGAACTAATGTTTACAAAAACCATACAAGACACGGTGAAAACACAAAACTCACATGTCGGTATAAACAGTCCGAGGTCAGAGCCAGCAAACACATACAGCAAAGGTAATCCAAAATACGTAGTCCAAAGTGAAGTCCGATGATCATACACAGTGGCAGTCCACAGCAAGAGGGCAAGGCAGAATAGAATAGTCCAAGGTAACAATCTGGGTCAAAACACAAAATACCAAAACCAAAGAAATGCTGGAGAGTCAGAGCTGGGGTCTAGAACATTGCTACAGGGATTGATGGGTGAAGGCTGCTTATATTGCGGTGCAAACAGGTGCAAACTATCGGGAGCAGGTGAATCTAATGTGAGTGATTAGTGAAAGTGTGATGATATATAGCTGTAATGATTGTGTAGGCCCACAGGGTGTCACTGTGGCGGATATATACTTGAATAGCAAGGTACGCGAACAAGCCCATGTTAGTGAGTTGTTGAAGCAGTGCTCCGAATGAATGTTCTAATAAAACCCTTCACGAAGTCACAAATGAAAGTCTCTGTGAGCTTCATGACAGAAAGTAAAAAGACCGAAACAGAGGTGAAAGAAAAACAGGAAGTAGCATCAAAATAAAAGCCTGACAGGAAGCAACACAGAACCGAATCATGACATTCCACTCTCGAATGCCGGCTTTTTTTTTTCTTTTTTGTGTGTTTTTTCCTCTTTCTGCAGTGCACAAAAGTCATGTACTGCTAACATACAACAGACAGGCATTGCTGGATATCGCTGTTATACCCCAGTTCTTTTATTCGACAGATCTGAATAAGGAAGGAGTCCGTCTTTCTTCATTGTAGTGCTGATTTATTTTAAAAGCCACAATAAAAGTTATTGAACACAACCCGGGTAGCTCCCTGCTCCAGACAACTGCTGGAAGAAAGGAGTCTCCCGAGACACAGAGCCTAATACATTTATAAGGTTTTGGGCTAACCCCTTACACAAAAAGATATAAAAACATCACGAGTTGGAGACAGTCCAGCGTCTCCTTCTCTTATCTAGAGTTCCACAGGCTTCGAGCACTAGTCATAAAAAAATGAAGAATTCCATGTGTGTGTGTGTTGTTACGTGGTGCGTAACTCAGACATAATTCTAACACAAGATTAATACAAAAAAAAACAACTGGTGTCAAGGTACACTTTTCAGAATCAACACTGTCTTCTAACCTTTAAGCAGAGCAGACTAGAGCAGACTTTGAATCTTACTAAACTGCATTACTAACACATTTGATTCAACACATTGTCTAATAATTATCTGACTGATTTATTAATTTCTAACATCGCCAACTCACACAGCCACTGGGAGTTTACTGGTTTCATACCACCGGAGCTAAAACTCATTGTTTGCAATGGCAACAACAACCACCATCACCCCCGGGGAGCCCCCGAAGCACCAGGCACAAGTGAGCAGGCTGACCCTAGGACAGCTATTCGGAGACCTGATCGCCACTACCCAGCCTCTTTCTAGCTAATGTACAGTCTCTGGAAAACAAATTGGACGAGTTATGAGCTAGGATTACAACACAATGGGAAATAAGAGAATGCTGTGCTCTAATTCTCACCGAGACTTGGCTTTCTGACAAAATCCCAGACTACGTGATTCAGCTACAGACCCACTCTATACTGTTAGCAAAACCCAGTTCTTTTGTTGGAAGCGCAAGAAGTGAAGACAGAAGAGGACTGTAAAATCAACAGGAAATTTAATCAAAGTGTGGGCACAGGTAAGACAAAGCAGCGCTGGGATCACGGAGGCAAAGCTCCTGCAGGAAATCTGTCTTC
>NW_018128066.1:2897283-2903050 GCF_001952655.1 Monopterus albus | reverse complement strand
AAACTTGTAGCCATAGCCATAATATTTTCTTATGTTTAATGTTAGGACATGTCACTAGAGGTTGTGTTAGAATGTTTTTTAGCTACACGCTACAATCAACAGACATTCACACATTGATTTTCATCATGTTTTGGCTACTGCTCGGGGCAGCTGCAGAGCTGTCCCTGGGAGATGCTGCGGCTTGGCGTCTCCTGGTAGTATGGGATTAGCCCGAGGCGATATAATGTATTAGGCCTGTTGGGTTCCGGGTCTTTCAACTTTCAGCTGCCTGCATGCATGTTGGAGGTGCAAGATACCTGAGCGTGTAATGTTGATTTTTACCTGTGTACATTGAATAACTCAGCACTGTTTTGAAGTTACTTGGACTGCTTCGTCTCTCAGAGTTAGCGTGGTTAAAAGTACCGGGTCCAACAAAGTGATGTTACGTGAAGACTCACAAGATTGATCAGAACCCTTTTTAAATTGCTAAGCCTTAGATGTGGAAAAGGTTTGTTGGTTTTACTTTTGTAAGAGATTTCAGTTTTTGAGCATATTTTTACTGAGCCATTATGAGCTACTAAGTGTAGGCTAGTAATCTGAATAATGAACAATTGGTTGTCTGCGCTGCAGACCCCCTATCTGTGTAAGCTATTACAGGACAAAGCAGAACCTAGAGAGTATGCTAAACAGGCCAGGTGGTCATCTCAGGTTGTAGGCCCCCTGTCTCTGCAAGATACTACATGACAAAGCAGAACTTGGAATATGCTAAGCGGGGCTATGTGAAGATGCAAAACAGGCCAACAGGTCTGTGTTAAAATGTAAAATAGGCCATCTGATTACTTGAAGTTACAGACATCATGTCTCCACCAAAGTTACAGCATACAGTTCCAGAGTTTCAACTCAGTAGAATTTGGCAGTCATTAATACAGTTTTAATATATATATACATCTTCAGTGGTGCCACTCTGTAAAACCTAGCGTGCACTACAATCCCATGGCATATTGGTCCCATGACATATAGAGCAGTTTAATGATCATTTTATGAGACTATGATCTCTGCTCTCTGGCTCTTGGTGATCAACTGCCTATATGAGAAATAATCTTCAAAAAAATAGCCTCAAGAGATGAAGAAATATTTCTCCAGTCAGTTACAGTAATTAATGTTCATTTCAAAAAGAGTAGTGTCTTATTTCTTTATCTACTACTACGGATGATGTTACAAAGTAGTGCTCAAAAACAAAATAAAGTATCACATAGCATGAGCATAATTGAAGGGAAAAAACACTAAAGCACTAATAATTTTACTTTAAAATAATAAATGTAGCGATAAGGTACATATGGGGTCAACAAGTTATGATATAAAATTTAACAAGAACATGAATGTCTTTATAGGTTATCAATGGAATGTTTGTTTAGTCTAAAAGTATCTGGGAGCTGATGCAGGGCATCAAAAATAAAATTTATATCTTCCTTCCTGGATCATGTTACAAGCTACCAGTGTAAATGACGTATGCTATTTTGATGGAGAGGAGAATGTAATGTATCACACTAAACTAGATTATCTTGAGGAAGGAATTCTCGTTTTTCTGTTCCTTAGCCAAAGAAAGCAGGATTCAACTTTTTTTTCAGCAGAGCAGAGGAAGAAGACATTATGTTATTAATGATGCAGCCAGAGGGGAGAATATAAACAGAGAAGCATACTGGGCCTAACACTGACATCACATACCTACTGCTGTGATATCAGATCACATCAAGGTCACACAGACAAGTTTAGATGCTGTAGCCTGAAATCTTCAGCTGCCTTATACTCATATGCTTATACAGTATTGCTTAACAGCCAGACACTGAAACTTGGTGACCTCATCTAAGTCAAGCTTGTGTACAGTTATACAGTTGAGTGTGTGTGGGTGTGTTTTCAGGATTTGGCTCTATTCACACTGCCCATCCAAGTTGATCAGAGTGGGTAGTGAAGGTGTTTAGTATGATACACACTTTTCCCCACATGACATCCTGTGTAGGTGAAGCCTTGTCTGCTTGAAGCGAAGTTTGACACCCCTGACAAAGATTATTTAATAGTCTTTCATTTTCACTGCCTTGGGCTTTTTGTCTCAACTCCTGAGCAAAGCCTCAGTGTCAGGAGAGTTAGACTGCAATTCACTTTGCATCAGGAATGTAAAAGATAAACCCATTTAAACCGATATTAGGTATTTTTAGTCAGATAGATGTTGAATAGATACTTTATGTATTAGAAATGTTTAGTGGAGATAGGATGTCTAGTTAGACTGTTAAATGCTTAGGCATGATTATGAGTTTCTACAGGGTACTTCTGGTCAAGGATACTAGAGAGAAGAGTTGATGACTGTCAGCAGACAGGGTGTTTAATATTATTATTACGACATGTATAACTGTAGCCTTAGCCATAATATGTTCTTAGGTTTAAGCCATGACATGTACTAGAGGTCGTAAGAATGTTTTTAGTTACACACCACTTAACCAAAAGACATACACATTCACATGTTGATTTGCTTCATGTTTTGACTACTGCTAGGGCCAGCTGCAGAGCTGGCAACAGAGACGTCCCAGTTGATGTTGCTGGGTAGTATGGGGCTAGCCCAACCGAGGGGATATAATGTCTAGGCCTGGTGGGCTCAGGGTCTTTCATCTTACATCTGCCTGCGTGCAGTTTGGAGGTGCAAGATACTTGAGCATGTAATGTTAATTTTACCTGTGATCCTTTAAATAAATCAGCACTGTTTTGAAATTACTTGGACTGGCTCGTCTCTCAGAGTTAGCAATGGTAACACGAACCATATCCTACAACTTGGCGCTGTGACCCGTGAGCCAGCTGAACTCTTCAAGACGACCGGTCCATCTTCCTGAGCAATGGTCCCGGACCAACAGCGGTAATCATGTGCCAGGCTGAGCTGGAGATCTGATATGCGGTCCTGATCTGAATGCTTCCCTGATGAGAGTGTGACCCCCTGGTTTCAGTCAGAGCTGTGAGCAGTCCCATACATCAACTGGCCGGCCAGAAACTATAGGTAAGCGGAACCTTTGTTATACATAAACTCCGCACATTGAATTAATTCTAAATTAAAGCTGATGTGTAGGCTGTCCACTCTCAACGTTTTAAATTGGTTCCTAAACAGTAAGGTTAAAGTAACACAGTTTTTTTTTTTGTTTTTGAAGGCTCTGCTGGTTTGTTCTTTGTCACATGTACAGTTAACAGAAGCACATAGTCTCATTTGAGGGGAAGTAAATGAGTGCTGTTGATCACAGAATTTGATGCCAATAAGGGACATAAAATTCACGTTTTATAAGTGGATTTCTGCTACGTAGTAACAGTGGTCTCCTTAATTTTCCCATTTCCTTTTAATTTCCCTCCGGCTGGAGCAGAGGCAGAGGCTACTCTCAACCAAACAAATGACTCTCTGATACACACACACACATGTGATAACAGGCACAGGGAAAGTTGCTGGTCTCAATGTGTGGGGGGATAACTGTACAAAAGGCTAATTATAATGTTTTTCCACAAGTGTATCACGCTGGACAATAGGTTCACTGTGAGAATTCGCTGTGGAGTTAACGTGCCTTGTACAGCAGTGTAAAATTCTGGGTGGGAATAGATTTAGTTTTAGTGGGAAAAGATTGCATCAGTTAGGGTGACTGCCTGTCCTGTTGAGAAAAAATGGTGAGATTGATTGGGAGAACCCCCACAAATTGTGCGCAGAAGGGGTTAGTCGTTCTGTAGAAGATTCACAGTTTGATCAGTCTCACCGGGCCAAGAGTCTCTCATAAAGGACAGCGTCACGTGTGGCATATTAATTTTTCATGATGGCTGACTGTGATGTGATTCAGGACTGGAAAAATTGCAAATCAGGCACATTGGGCGCTATCTTGTATAAATTGTTGAACAAATGGCTTGGCACACAGAGTTTAAACCAACATTGTAATGAAACAGATAGATTCATTGGTTGGGCTCAAGAAATGGTGTGATTGCAGGATCTGGGGCACAGACTGCCCCGTGCAGTGAGGAGCCAGGCACTAAAGAGTGTAATCCTTTGGTGAAAACTCAGACTTCCAGTGTTTGTACTGCTTCTGCTACAGGGAACAAAAAGCATTGTTGTCACAGGGCAGTGCAAGTTGTGTCTGTAGCTATAAATGCTGTAGTTGCATTTAAAACTCTGAGTTTGCATGACATAACATCACTTTTACCTTTACTTTTCTGAGTTTAGCTATACTTTGGGAATGTTTGACTAAACTTAAATGAGAAAATAAGATGACATTTTTTAGTCAGGGATTTAAGAGCCTGGTAGACAATAGTGATGTCTGAAAAACCACTGAACCTCAGCTGAATTTGATAGATCTGTTTACTTTGCTCTGGTAATGTTACAACATTGAACCTACACATGCAGATTACCATTACCACCCTGCTACTACTGGTCTTGAAGGTGACAGTAGGCAAATTGAGCAGTTATTAAAAACATATTTATTATGGAGAAAACATCCTTTGATGATGTCTCAAGGTGAGAAGGAAATTAATTCTTAATGTGCCATGTTTTCCAGAAGTGACGGGCTCCTAATTATTTGATTTTAAGGACTCAACCTCATCATTCTCCCTCCAAAGTGATGTTGAATAAGTTTCAAGGACAGAATATTAAAAATGATATTTTTAGAGCAACAAGTGAAGCCTTGCATTTTGCAACCTGTATAGCCACTAAAGGCCCGATAGGCCCCCCCCCTTTTGGAAACATTTTGGTTTGTAGCTAATAGCTATCATGGTAATGAGGTGATTGTTTTAGAAAATATCATTTTAATCACAACAAAGAATGTTGACATGACAAACTTTAACGTGAGGTTCTTTTTAAAATCCAAATTTCATTGAATCCATTGTTTGTAGTTTTAACGGTTTGTGAAGTCTGTTCTTGAATTCTTCTGCTTCTGATGCAGTAGTTTGGGGTGAAATAGAAAAGTCACCAAAATGTAAAAATACACATTAGTTTTCTGCCTGTAGTTAAAAATGTCTGTGTTTTGGTAAGGAAGGGCTCATGTATCCTGTCAGAATCAATAGCTTGAAAAAGAATTATAAGATGCAAACTAGCTAACCGAAATAGGGACATTATAAAATATAGACTTGTTGACACACGTATCATGATATATATGCTGAGAGTGAAACTAGCGCATAGACTTCAGCTCAGTTTACAGATCTTGTGGATGAATATGGAGCCAACAGCTTGTGAGGTAATCAAAAAGCGGTGGATAGGAACAGTAATAATCTTTTGAATTAAAACACTTGAAAAAGGGTTAACCATCCACACTAGATAACTTCGTCTTTAGCGTCTTAATGCTGCTTGTTTCTCCCCTCAGTTTTGCATATCATTAACATGTTCCATCTCTCTTTAGGTCCACTTTCTAACTTCAGTGTTAAGTACTTGCTGCTTCTTGGACAGTCACCTGTGTTCAGAAAAGCTGCTGATGAACCAGAACAATGTGTGCAGAGACTGTTGCCTAAGGATTGTAGGCTCCACTGTGGCCCGTAAAGACCAGAGTAGCCAAGTAGCCAAAGTAATTAAGACAATCAAGATAGAGATGAGATGTGTTTTTGATTTAATAGAGATGTTCTCTCTCAATTCATTTATAAAATAGCAATTAGAAACCTTTTTCTTAAATTCAGATATTTACATATAAACAAGTAGCTGTGCAAAATTTACAAGATATTAGCAAGAAAGCATAGTCTTATTTTTCATATATATATATATATATATATATGAAAAATAAGAAATTTTCTC
>NW_018128066.1:2887962-2888635 GCF_001952655.1 Monopterus albus | reverse complement strand
TTGATTTGCTTCATGTTTTGACTACTGCTAGGGCCAGCTGGTAACAGAGATGTCTCGGTTGACGTTTTATGGGTAGTATGGGGCTAGCCCAACCGAGGGGATATAATGTATAGGCCTGGTGGGCTCAGGGTCTTTCATCTTACATCTGCTGGTGTGCAGTTTGGAGGTGCAAGATACTTGAGCATGTAATGTTAATTTTACCTGTGATCCTTTGAATAAATCAGCACTGTTTTGAAGTTACTTGGACTGGCTTGTTTCTCAGAGTTAGCAATGGTAACACGAACCATATCCTACACCGAGTTTACTCATCTTTTGATTTGCAGAACTGGGCTTGTCAGCAATTTAGTATAACATACAGTAAGTCTTTACGTGAAAAATTGAAAGTGGCAGACCAAGAAAAGTATTTTTGTTTTACACAAAGAAAGTCCAACAAGCTCCATGTGCTCAGACAGATTTTGAGCACAGCCCCAGTCTTTCCCAGTCGGTAGAACAAGCAGGCTTAAATACCTTGGTTCAGACTGTACAGTTTATGTCCTTAATTGATTTCATTTTGACAAGAGTTACAGTGTATGCTTTAACCCTTAGAGCAGTGGTCCCCAACCCCCGGGCCGCGGACCGGTACCGGTCCGTGGATCAATTGGTACCGGGCCGCACAAGAAATTATTAATTATTT
>NW_018128066.1:2873574-2887307 GCF_001952655.1 Monopterus albus | reverse complement strand
GCACACCTCCGCTCCCCCCCCCCCCCCCCCCGGGCCGCGGTAAAATTGTCGAGCGTTGACCGGTCCGCAGTGATAAAAAGGTTGGGGACCACTACCTTAGAGGACCTTCAAAAACACTGTACACTGATTACCCTCAGTACAAATTTGTCCCAAGGATCACTTAAGGGTGTAATGTTTTTATAAATTCATATTTTTTTCCACTTTAAATGAACCAATCATTTAAAAATACTTCTGCCTAAAATATACATATCAAATATGTATTATATTTTTGGAATTTTTAACCCTTTAGATGCCAGTATGTAAAAACTCCTGGTTTTTTTTTTTGGAAAACAAAAAAACAAAAGACTAAGATATTTTCCAAAAAATAAATTTTAAACCAGTTTTTGATTATTATTATTACTAGGGTCAATGGTTGGCAGCAACATTGATTTGGATGCATTTTTTAAATTTTATGCAGTGGCAGATTTACAATATCACTGTACACTGTACACTATACACTAAATGATGAACACAAAGTCTTTTATCTCCTGTCTCTGTGTGTCCACCTCATACCTTGGACAGGACACAGAGAATGGGGAATTGGTCAAAGTACATGTGGAGCACACCGGCAGTGCGCTGTCTGTGGTGTGCAGGGACAGCTAACACCTCACTCTGCTTCACCTGAGCAGGGGCTGCAGGTTGACATGCTTTGGTCCTTGCTCAGGAACCTCTCAAATTTGCAGCATATGTTTCCTGCTTTTCTCTTGTCCTTGCAAAAGAAACATGGCTTTCTGCTCATGGGTTTGCTGTAAGAAGGGCCTGCAGCAGCATCAGCACCCTACAGATCAGTCGCCACACTTGCAGCGGCTGCTGAGCACCCCTGCTTGGTGCACTCGCCACTTGATGTGGGGCATCACCAGCCCTTCTCCTACTTCTTCGATGAAGAGGCTCCTCCTGTGTGACTTTTGTTGCTTCCAGGCCAGCTCGACTCGCTCTTGCTCTGCATGATTGCATCCAAAGTTTCTCTTGCGCCGAAACGTTTTGCCATCTTTCCAACTACTAATCCCACAGACTACTCCCGCACCACTACTCATACTTATACCTTTGGCTGCAGTGCACCTACATACACAACTCGAACGAGAACCCAAACAAAGTCCAAATTTGTCTGGGTTCTTGCTTCTCATCTTGCATCGTTTATAGAATGCGACCTTGCATGAATGCACCCACAACACATGCATTGCACATGTGCAGATCCGAGCGGAGCTGAGAGGAGTCGGCAGTGTTTGGTGTTTTGTTTCTCATCTTGACTTATGTATAAAAACACAGAATGTGGCCTTTTAAAGGAAAACACTTATGAAGTTGTACTCACACAACTACTTAATTGTTTTACGTCGCGTGCATGCATCATTTTCATTCATTATTAGCAAGTCACTCTAATACAAAAAACAGTGGAAAAGTGTGGTTTTTGGCTGTATTTCACTGCAGGAATTGAACACGGTCCTTACGTCACCATGTGCTGGTCAACTATAAAAACTGCAAGTTGAGAGTGTCTAGTTGAAAATGAGAGCAAAAAATACCAAACTGAATTACAATATTATGGGGCATATTTGGCATAAAAAAATAGAGTTTTAATGGGTTTAAATGGACACAAATTTGTCCTGAAGATCAAAAGTGTGAGTATTTTTGTAGTTTAGTCATTTTAGGCTAATTTAAGAAAGTGAGACCACAGTTTTAAAGTTTTTAAAAAATAAATATCCTGTGGCAAATTTGAGCTGCATTCATTCAATACAGCCAAAATGACTTGAAAAAGAAAAGCGAAAAACGCAAATATGTCCTTGAAGAACTCCAGAGGGTTTTAATGAAGTGAAAACAAAACCAAAGGTTTTTGATGGTTTGGTTTTAACTGGCATTGTTTGGCTCATGATGATGACTATGATTATGGATTCCATGGTGTTTTTCCCATCTACACACCAAGCTTTAATAAGATCATTTTTGCCACAGCAGGAGCCAAGCCCAAGAACGCCATTTTATTTGACCAGGGTGCTATTTTTCACCTTTTGAATGCCCTGAGAGTGAAGCTGACCATTGTATTACTGTACATATTATTATTTATGACTAAGCCAGTGACAATAACAAGTCAGATAAACTAAATACTAATTCTTTATCTGTCAAAATAAAGTCATAGGACAACAACTTATATTTACATATATATTTATATTTCTTTACATGTTATTTATGCAAATGTTAGAAACTGAGATAAATTTAGTTTCCATATGATTAATGTGAAGCTTATTTGGTAAATATTTTACTTGCGTTGTAGTCTATATTACTAAGGTAGTGATTCTCTACTATTCTCAGATGTTTTTGCATACATGCATATGACATACTGGCAGCTTAGGAGCCTGAACAGTTACAAAAATGAGTAATGAAATTATGAATATAACATCAGCAAGCCTGGATTTTCTTCATTTCCATTTATCATTCCCCCTCTCTTCTCCTCCAGATACAGTATTAAATGAATCTGCCCTGTCTTGGAGGTAATTTTGATCCCTAATACATCCCTTATTTTTTTTATGAACCTGTGGCAGAAAACCCATTAAAAGCTCCACTTAACATTGCTGGAGTGTAGCGCTGTGACACCAGATGTGACCTAAAAAAGGTAGACAGCATAATTAGACACTGCAGATTCAGGTAGGAGAGGGCAACGGTCTGTTTCACTCTCCTACAAATTAGCAACAGAGCAGATGCATTCAAATAATGAATCCTTTCTCGCTGACAAAGTTATAAGGAATAAGTGAAAGAAGACCACAGGAGGAAGTAGGTGAGAATCAAAGTGTTACATGGAGTTCAGAAATCACGCTGGTGCACGCTGACTAACATGACTGTCTTTTAAATATCAAGTGAAGGCTTTCCTCCTCCATTGAATACATACAGCCTGTCCTTCCTTTCTTGACTGCGATGATGATGCTCAATGAATGTGAAAGAGAAGCAAAAGGTAGCCCACACATAGGCAGACCACTGTTGTCACTATTTCATATAACTGAATGGGGAAAGTAGTACTCACAATAACCTAAATCATCCTTTTGCAAGAAGGTATTTCCAAATTTCACAATTCAAAGCATATGGAGTTTTAATGACTATGAGAGAGAGGGGTCCTACATGGTCATAAGATTTGTTGCCTGAGAGAGAACAGTTTGCTTTCAGTATAGATTTCAGTGTTTGTGTTTTTGTTTCAAAGAGGTTGGCTGAGTCAGCTGTGCCCTTCTCACCAGGTTGAGGCAGTGACGCCACTTACTTCCATAGACCAATCAGGCTTTAGCAGCATCTAAGTCAAAATATTATGACAGCTGTGAGGATGTTTGCTGATGTTGATAGCACAGTTTTTGAGTATTAAAATCTTATAAATTACAGTGTTTTAATTTTCTTCAATTTAACATTTATTTTGATTGTTGCTTATTTATGCTTATTTAGTCATAAACATCAAATGTTTAATGAAATACTCACTGTGAAGCCAAGCTTTATAGGGCTTTAAGGACAGGATGATATGCATAAAATCTGTATTTTTCTTGAAATCACAGATCCAGAGAAATTGTCTCTGATATTCACCCAGCTTATATGCATCTTGGCTTGGGTTGCAGCTGTAAACAAAATATGATTGAGTGATACATCAAAAATATTCCATTGTTCCATTGGAAATTTTCCAGGTTGGCTGATATGATTGAATTAGCTGAAATTTACTGTCATCACCCTCCTCTTTACTTATTAGTTCCTTCAAAGTTGAAATTCTTTGATGTTACTTTTTGCTGCCACTGTGCATGATTAATAAATGCATGTCCACATGGCTGTGTGAGTCACGTTTAGTCACCTGTACCTCCATCTGTGTTGACCTGGTGGATGTACAGCTTCCAGGCTGACCCATGTCAGGAATCCTTTGGTCAATGTGGTCCTTACCTTAAGGCTTGAGCTCTACTGGCATTGTCCATTGGTAAGGAGATTGGAGAGGCCTTCCTGAATCACTTCAGACACACTGGTGCATGCATCCAGACCTGCCTGAAAGACCAGTGGAATATGTCAGAGAATATACTGTGCCTCTAGGGCTATGAGATATAAAATTCAAGAGAGGCAGGTTGGTAGCTTGGCCAAGTTTAATCTTTCTGTTCAGTGCCCCTTGTTGAATTGCACATTTTTATTAAGTCCCAATGATGAGTAGAGAACCGCAGCATGCATATTCACAGCCAGAGAATCTTCTCTCTGTCCTCCACTTCAGTTAATTGTTAATGTGCTCATCCCAACACTACTGCTTTAATTCCCTATGCATCCCCATAGCTTTGTGACACAGCTGCCCAGCTGACAGGCTAAATTCTGCTCCTTAGAAAATGCATGTACTCAAGTCTGTTGCCTCCATGTTGAGTGGGATTGTGTTAAAGAAGTGTAGATAAACAGCAGGGTTAGAGAGGGAATGGAGCACACAGAGATTCAAGATGGTGCATGTGTGGTGCATGTCAGGGCAGCTGACTGGGAGGATTGTAGAGGCAAACAGATGCTGTTCTGAAGGGAACCTGAACAGCATACAAAACACCTGCCTACTATGACAGATCACCTGTGATCTTGAAGAGATGCAGGAGCCATCCAGCCTCAGTTTGAGATGTCACAGAAGGTGGCTTTGGCTGACTTTCACTGATAGATTTTTTTTTAAAGAGATGAAAGTTTGAGCATCACCTGTGGCTCAAAATAGTCTACTGATGGTATCTACAGCTTTATGATGAATAGAGAAAATTGTGGAAGGGAAAAAAATAATTTCTTCTTTTTAACCTATCCCTATACTACACTTTCTAATACAGAGTATTAATTCATATTCCGTCATATATTTGTTGAATCACTTTTGGCTTTTCCTGTTTAGGGGTCACCACAGCTCACATGTTGACATTTGGTTTTACACCGGATGCAACCTGGATTCGAACCAGTTTTGCATGCTGAAATGAAAGTTTTGCTGGCAGATCTTTATCAACTAAGCTGGCTAGTTAATTAGGCCAATGTTTCCACCTGATGAGCTATTAAAAGTTAGCACAAAGTTTAATAAGGAAAAATATATGACCTGATCTTGTGTGGCTGCTTAACCTATAAACTCCAAACTGTTGTTTTTTTTACTCTTTATAGTACAAGTGAAGAGGCTTGTGGGATGAGGACTAACTGGTGTGTTATATGTTGTATTCGTAATATATATCAGTCTCATGCTGCATTGGCAGGACCTGCATCTACTGTAACAGAATCCAGACATTGGGGAAAGGGCCTTTTAAATGCAAAATGGACCCTAGATGTTATGATCCTGCCTGAATTTTGTGCCTACTCTAGGTATTAAGCTAGTTATCTGTACAAGCTAAAATTGCAGATTAAATTGGAGCAGACAAGTGCACTGCCCAATTCATTCTACAAGTTTACTTGTTTTGGGGTTTGGAAGGACTAAAAAAAATAGCACAATCCAATTTCTGTACAGCTCTTCTGTGCCAGTATTGGTTGCTAAGTTATGATTAGATTTATCTTACAGATTAATTGATGTTTTTGCTGTGTTTAACTGCAGGTAATGAAAAATGATATGCCACATTTTGCAGCTACAATAGTACTGCAAAGGCAAAGCTGTTCCCCTCTCACCATCTTCTCTTGAAGTGTCACAGTCAATCAGATCCCCACCATGCTGTCATCATTCATGTAGGTGACAGATGAGTTCAGTACCTTGCCATGACACAAAACCATCCTTGTGCATGCATTAATGAGGTAACAACATGCTGAAGCACTGCAGTTCTTATCTCCTCTTCTACTGTGCCTGCTTCTCTTTGTTTATGTTAAGATGAGTTGGTTCTGTACCATACAAACCATGACCCACTGCAATGTATGAAACTAATCGATATATTGAGTATACTGTGCATATATGGAGTATAAACACTATGGATGTGAAATCCTGGAGACATGAATTCAGCCAGCTGTTCCACTGGGATTGTTGTCCATTTAGACTCTGTTAAATGACACAGTTGCTGAAGTGTTTTTTTTTTTTGCAAGCACATTCATGTTACGATCATCCTGTTCCACCTTATCCCAGAGGTGTACTGGGTGTACTGTAGATGTGTGTACTGAAGTAAATCTAATATCAGTTTTCTGAAACATCATTTATTGTGCAGGAAAGATCCATTTTAATAAGAGTAGATTGCAAATGAAGGTGAGCAACAATATTTCAGTTTTGGTTTAAAGACCCATTCACTGGTTCCAAACCTTATCACGTTTTACATTTTTTCTGCACGTATTTGTGACTGTCTGAAGGAGCTAGCTCGTTCTATAAATTGAGAGTTCAGTCTAGTGAAATTGATTCTCAGTGGATATGCAGGAAGAAGAACAGTGACACAGGCTCTGCAGGGGGAAGCAACAGCTGTGTGGCTTATTGAACTGTAATGTGAAACTCTATAGCAATTGTGCAGCCCCAGGGGGACCACTCACATTATTGATCAATGCTCCTCAAATCCCCCCTCATCTAAATCTCTTCAAAGCAGATTGCTGACGATCAAGATTTACCACATGATATCAATAATATTATCTCTACAAGGAAGCTATAAGAAGCCTTGCAGTGTGGATTAGCCAAAGTTGGTTTCATAAAAATCTTCATTCAAGTGAGTAAAATGATTGCAGCTGACACTTTCAAGAGTACAGATTCTGAGCCAAAGGGTATGGGCAAAATCTGCACCTTGTCTGCAGCATATACAAGAAAAGAGCATACAATTTATGACACATTCTCCAAGCATTTATTTAGACCAGGAATTCTAGGAATTGAGGAGGAAGACACAATGACAAGAGTGCGGATGATGTCTTCAGGTAGAGCTGTGCAGCTGTTGAGATAAGTATCTTGAATGCCAGTTTCATTGGTAAGAGGCTACTTTGAGATACACTGCGTCTTCTCCACATCACTCCATCTAAATTTACCAAGTGTTATTATATTAAATGGCCATTTCTGCTGCCCGTAAGTTTGCCAGAGCTTTCTGGAGCTTGACAGCTTGAATTTGCAGGAAAATGGCACAAGGCCTGGTTGCGCTATAGTTTGGACAGGTGCCCTGACAGACGCTCTGCAGCCCAGGAAGCGGGCCAAGCAGTGCGCAGACTTCCCAGTAGGCCTGTCCGACAAATAAATCCACATATAGACATTGGTCATGATATTTAGCATATTTATTGTTTGGTTTGTGGCTACAGAACCTCACACGTACAGTGAACTTGTGAAATATTTTTGAATTAAGCTTGAAATACCATACTTTATTGGATTTAGCTAAATATTATTTGATACTTCACCATCATCATTCTTATATTGTAATCTACACTGATTAAGAACAAGGGCCTGTAATTATTCCCTACCTCCTTGGTTATAATGTCATTACTAATGGTGGCACGACATTACCTAGAAGTATCATTTATTCCTCCAGACATTCCCAACATGCCTCATACATCCTTTTAAAAGGTAATCAGATGCAGAAGTTTGATTTAGATCTATAGGGGCAGTCATCTTGGTCACTTTCTGAAATCAAGGCTGTCATTTTTCTGCTTTGAAGGAAGGTGAGGAATGTAGTGTGCAGTCACTGGAGCCTCCAGCCTTTCTGCCCTGCATTACAGTATCACACATTAACATGCTGCTGATATCAATAACCCCAAGTATAAACTGACAGTGATGTTAAAAAGAGCAAATGAGCTAGCGATTAGTGTCACCCGAGGCTGAAGTGTAAGCACACCTTCTAGCACAAAACACTCTAGCACCACAGATTTGATTGCTGATTTTTTTGTCTCCTTTCTGCTGATGGACTCTAGTCAGGAGCATTGACATTTTTAAAGTGTCTTTTTAAAATGCTTACTGAGCAAGGTAAAGGCCAAATAACAAGGTTTTTTCAGGTGAAATGAATCAGAGAGCTGAGGTGCTGCCAGATGTTCTCAACGAACATTAAGGACCCGATCGGATTAGCGAAACAGCTGGTCACCCAGATGTTTCAGGCATGTGTGGTAAGGTGGAGCCATAAGCGTCAGTGTCTTTGATTAAAAAGTCAGTAGTTATTTACTCAAAACTCTTCAGATGGCTGGTAGTGCAGTAGACCTTCAGATTGTTCAAGGAAAAATTCAAGTGAAGTCATATTAACTACAAAAGTGCCTTTAGCAAGCAGGATGGTCAATGAATGTACAGCATGATAATAAAACTGATAAATTACAAATAGAGACTGTCATGGCTTCACTGTGTGGGTGTATGTGTGGGAGTGTGTGTGTATTAGTTGGGTTTCTTGTGGTTTGTTATTTTAATCCAAAGACAGCCATTACTCTGTGATATCTGACATGGACAGATTAACCTTTATCACAGCTATGCAGCTGAATCAGACAGCTCACCAATACAGAACAAGGCGAAAGGGCATTTATAGTGCTGTTTCAAATACCACCATCCTGGTGATTAAGCCCTTGCCTGTTGAGCCTTGTGGCTACCCTTTTCAAATCAAGGTGATGTTAGTTAAATATTTTGCAGTCCTTTCTTTTCCACTTCTGTTAGTCTAAGTGCCTCTATGAGCCCACAGGATTTGACAATACTTCAAACACCACAGCAAAGCAGCTGTGAAGGTCAGTCTCTTTGTACAGTAAGCAGGTTCTTTCATACAATATTCATCAAAGCCTAATTTCAAATGAAAGAGACATGACATGTAAAGCTTAAAATAGGGACTGTCAAATGTAAGAATATGAACAAAGACTGCTTCAACAGTGGGAGGATGGCTAAAGATACTATGTGTAGCATCCACAAGTCCAAAGTAGACATTTGGAAGTGATGTTTTATTCTGAGGGACTCAGAATATCCATAATTAACACAAACTTTGATTCTAGGCAGCCAAAAGACTGCCACATGCAACTGCTCTCTTGACAGTCTCTTATTATCAGATGGAGCTCCCAGGTCCTGTCTCCAGAGACCCTCTGACCTGAAACAATAAAATTCCACTTACTCAAACCGGTCTAGGATTTTGTTTGCCTCTTCTCTGATTAGTCGCCAAGGTAATGAAACCCAGGAATGTGGCGAGAACCTCCCTTATCTGCACACAGACTGTGAAGAATGCTTAAAACTTTTGCAAATGCTCCCTTTGGATCAAGAAATGCCTTTAGATACTTTTGTTAACCAAAGGTTGTGTGATATTTCCAGAACAAAGTTGAAACGTTTGCCAAACTGATGATGGACACAGATGACTTCTCCACTAGAATCCTTCGCCCTTAAAAATGATTCCAAGTTTTATTAATGCGATGCATTAATGTTCATGAAACCAATAACATGATAAATATTCCAGATGTTTGACAAATCAACAATCCTGGCCTCCTAACTCTGAAATAATGCTCAGAAAGGGTTACAGGAGAAATTGTCATGTGCTTGTTTCAATAATTTTGTTTTTGATGGATTGTTTCTTTTCATTCTCAAAGTTAACCAGTCTTTTATTTCCACAGAATGATCCACATATGTTTCTTGTCAACTATTTGTTGCTAAGTTTATGTGTTACAGCCTTGGTGGAAGAAATTTAATTCTCTAAAGGTTTTCTAATTCAAACTTATAGATGAGACATGAATTTCTCTCTGTCGCGCCTGAAGAAGCAATCAGAAATCGTTTTCAGAACCATAAGACCCTTGACCAGTTAGAATACTGGGTCTGCAGACTCCTGTGCCAATCAGAGGAAGCCTCTGTTCTCAAGCTGACAGATAAGTGTCAAACTACAGTTTAGCAAAGCTGAAAGTAAGTTTATTCTTTGTTAAACTCCAGAGACACTATCAGAACGATCCTGCAACGATCAGCTAAACTGAATACGGTTCTTTGATGAGACTTCTCTAAACAGCCATGATAGAAGGACCATGGCAAAGCCAGCACTCTGAAGAGAGAATCTGACTGCTTGAAGCAGCTGCATTCCTAGAGCGAGCCCAGAAATCCAGCGACAATAGATGTGTCCCGAGTCCTCACCTCAGAACCACCTCAGCACTCCGGATTGCCTTGACTCTGGCAAACATATTTGGCATCAAAATCAATGTCGGTGCCAATCACTGACCCATCCCAGGGCCTAATAATAATAATAATAATCAAATACTGGTTGAAATATATTTTTTGGAAATTATTTTAGTTTTTCATTTTTTTCACATAAAAAACATTGGAGTTATATAAACATACTGGCCTATAAAGGGTTAAAATTTCCAGACATATAATTCATATTTGATATGTATATTTCAGGCAGAAGTAGTAGATTGGCTAGTTTAAAGTAAAAAAAAAAAAGAATTTATAATACTTTTATAGCTGTGTTTGGGAATGTGGCAGATTTTGGTCCTAGGGACAATTGTGTGAGTTTTTTTTAATTAAGTCTGACACTGCCAAAACAAAAAAAAAGCATCAAAGTCAATGTTGCTGCCAATCACTGACCCTTATCAGAGCCTAATAATAACAGCAGTCCAATACTGGTTGAAATGTATTTTTTGGAAACTAATTTAGTTTTCCACTTCTTTCACATAAAAAACAGTAGAGTTATGTAAACATACTGGCCTATAAAGGGTTAAAAATTCCAGAAATATAATTCATATTTGATATGTATATTTCAGGCAGAAGTAGTTCTAAATGAGTGGCTAGTTTAAAGTGGAAAAAATGAATTTATAATAATTCTATAGCTGTGTTCGGGAATGTGGCAGATGTTGGTCCTAGGGACAACTGTGTGACTCTTTTGTCAGGAACTCATAAGGGTTAAGTCTCCCTAGATAAGAACTTTAGCTCTCAATGCATAAACTTTCAAGATATATTTTTACTGGATTATGTAGAAAGAAATTCTTGATAAAATATAGTGCTATGTTATGTATTTGCAAAACTGTTTAAATAATTGTTTAATCTGTTTGACGTTTGTAATGTCTTGACCTGTACACTAGAAATGCTGTGTGTCTGAGTGCAGACTCAGAACAACAGGAAGTGTGCAGATGCAGACTGAGATGACTAAACTGTCTGCATGAGAGATGTGAGTGAGTATGAGATTTTATTGTTTTGGCTTCAGATTATCAACATTATATGAAATGCTTGGCCTTCTATGATTGACATTATAATCTGCATTAGCAAATATATCTACATGTTTATTTTAGTATCATATGCTTTATGATTTACTTTTGTTTTAACCAGTTCATTTGTCTTTAAGAAGAGTGTGAGGAGACTTGTGTGGGCTGTAGGAAATAGACCACACAACCACACAAAACAGGAACTAGACCAGGTCGCATAGCAACGCTGCTCCTGCAGAGGTGCCATTTCTAAAATCTGCAGACAACAACTAACTGTTTGTAAAGACATACGTATGTCTGGTTCAGAAGGTCAGGATGTTATTTTCAGAATTTCACAGATCAAAATCTGCCTGGCGACAAGATCACCAAATGAGGGGTCAGAACGAGGTCAACAAACCAACCAAGGAACGAGGATGAAGGACAGCATGGATGATGTCAGGATCTTTGCATATTCATGACTGTATTATAAATTCTCTGGGGAGAGGAGACTCGCGGTTCTGGCGTCCTGCAACAGCTATGCACTATACTTCTGTAGTGTGGATAGGGGCTTCAGATAGAAACGGAATCCAGAGCTCTGTTTTGCTTTTCTTGAATATTGTAATAAATATCTGAAAGGAGAGAGTTGTCTTTGAGCATTCTGCAAAAAAGAACATGCAGGACTGGTTCAGTCCTACAATTAACTACACCTGTATTTGCATTACAGTACAATCTACTTCTGTACCATGCCAGTTATTTTTATATTCATACCAGTAAAGATTCAGTCCTTTTTTTTACACCATCTTGAATTCCCTGTAAAAAAAATAACCTCAGATGATGTCCCTGATGTTGTTGGCAAACGTCTTTCATCCCAAAACGTCCCAAAACCATCTGCTCAAACTGTACCTGAAAGTGGGGAAATATTCAGTTAATCATAAAGTGAGATCAGAGTCTTTAGTTCACTCCAAAACTATGTTGATTTGTTATAGTTCAAGGCCATCAAGCTTAATCAGTGGTATATCCATGCAGATTCTCAGTCATCCAGGTCATAGCAAGCTGAAAAAAAACTTAGAAAAATCAACTGGACTAGGTTTTTAGGTTGAAGACATTTCACCTGTCATCCAAGAGGCTTCATCAGTTCTGATTTGTATGTGACTTCAGATTTTACGGAAGCTTCATTCCAGTTTGCCCACAGTGAAGCATAATTATAGACTTGATAACAACTAATAATGACCATCAAATGTGGTAATAAGGAGGAAGAGCTTGTTTCAAATAGTACCCAAAAGATACTATTTGTTTTTAGCCATTTTGTACTTTCTATGACCATGCGGCATACTTTTATTCTCTATTCTGTGTGATAAATGTCTGAGCGACCACAAAAAGACAGCATTCAAATCACAGAGAAAAAAGGGGAAAAAAAAGAAAAGCAGACATTAACAGAAGAATGACCACCTGAATCACAATAACATGACACACTGAAGGGAATTTGTATAATTGAGGCTGTGGTGATTCAGTACACAGACTCAGTTCTAATAGGAAATGGGCCCAGAGGCTGTGCACATCTGGTTCAGGTCTCTGGGTTTGAGCAGAGCAGAGAAGAGGGGAGGCTGAGTTCTATGTAGAGCATCACTCACTAATAAACATGATCTGCATTCATTGCCTTAGAAAATGTCAGGAGTTGACCAGGGAGCTGACTCAGGTGCCCCTGCCACACAAAAACTCAGGTAGTGAAAGGACACATAATCCATTTTAACACAGGGATTCAGAACTTCTGTATTTGGAATACAGATACTGCTGTTTCTTTAGGTTCCCATTTTATTTCCCATTACCTTTATTTCATCATTACCTTTCTAAGATTGCTGATTCAGTTCACATTGAGCAATGCTTAGTGGAAGAATGAAAGAGAGAACAAAGAACCAATGGATAAATTCTTTTTCAGGTCATATTACACGTGCAGTTTTGACTTTTGAAAGTTTTGTGAAACTTGTTGAGAAGTTCAGATAGAAAAAAAGACTACAGGTGTTTGCAAAAGAGGTGATGGTGATGTGTAATAATGAAGTAGAGTACTGGTAGCAGAAAATGCAGTAATAATGATAACAGTACAATATTAACCAGTAAGAAACTAAATAGTCATAAATGTGAACTGAATTTAGCTGTGTAAATGGACTTAATAAGTAACTGGAATATCTGTGTTAAACTCCTCTTTCTACAGTTTTATATGGATTACAAATAGTAAGAATGGCCTTATAACCTCTTTTACTTCAACAGTTCATATTTTACACCGAGTCAGAAACATGTTTTTTGAAATTTTTTTTACTGAGGCATGGAGGGTGAAGCGTGTTGTTGTGAGCAGCACTCAAATGCAATGTTTACTCATGACACGAAGTCAGAAGTGTTTGCTTTGGCAACACTGCTCTGCATTAGCTCTTTGGTTATGACACTGACTCTGCAGAGTTCATTACTTGTTCCACATCAGAGGCCTGAGAATCGCATTGTCATTTTCTAATTAGGTTTAGTCTGTGTCACTGCTTTTAGCCATACTTCTCCACAGTGTTTCCCATATATGACAACACACATAATTTTACACATAATCCAATATCAATTTGCATATATCTAGTACATGCTTGAATGGAGTTGGAAGAAGTCAGACTTATCCAGTCCTACCCCATAACATCATCTTACCATCATTGGTTTGCAAGCAGTAAATAATTCACTTCTAC
>NW_018128066.1:2865410-2868165 GCF_001952655.1 Monopterus albus | reverse complement strand
TATTTGTGGTTTATGAGGGCCAGTATAGAAAAGAGAGGCCAAAAACAAATTTTTTCTATAGGAGGGTGATGAATGAACATGCTGTAAGGAGGCTAAGAGAGGATTTTATGGGGCAAAACTGGGAACCAGTTTACAGAGAGGATGACTTAGATAAGGCATATGAGAAATTTTTAAACATATTTAAGACTGTATATGACAGGAACTGTCCTCGTATGCGGTATAAACATAAAAAGAATTACAGTGAGAGACCGTGGATGAGCAAGGGATTACAGAATGCATGCAAAAAGAAGAATGTGTTATATAAACAGTTCATTAAGGACCGATCAAAGAAGGCGGAAGAAAAATATAAGACATATAAGAACAAATTAACTGAGATTTTGAGGAGATGTAAGAAACTATATTACTCTAAAATATTAGAGGATAATAAAAATAACATTAGAGGTACTTGGAATATATTAAATAAATTGATCAGAAACAGTTCTAGAAAGAGTAACTACCCTCAATATTTTATGGATAATGATACACAGGTTAATAAATTGGAGGATGTAGTTGAAAAGTTTAACAGGTTCTTTGTGAACGTTGGTCCTAGTTTAGCAGGAGGCATTTGTACAGATGATACATCCGTCATTATAAATAATAATACAATCGAAAGGAACATGAGTTCTATGTTTTTGAAGCCCATAGCTGAAAAGGAAATTATAGAGATAGTGAATAAATGTGGTAACAAAACATCTAGTGATAGTGATGGTATCACAATGACAACTGTCAAGTGGGTAATTGAGGGGATATGTAAACCATTAACCCATATTTTTAATATGTCGTTTCGACTTGGGCAGTTCCCCAATAATATGAAAATAGCTAAGGTTATTCCTCTGTATAAATCTGGTGATAAACACAACCTCACAAACTATAGACCGATTTCTCTGTTGTCACAATTTTCAAAAATTCTGGAAAAAGTCTTTAATAACAGACTAGACACATTTATTGATAAACATAATATCTTATCTGATTGTCAATATGGTTTTAGGTCACAAAGATCGACATCCTTGGCCATTACTGACCTGATGGAGGACATTACAAGTGCTATGGATGAGAAAAAATATACGATGGGGATTTTTATTGACCTAAAAAAAGCTTTTGATACAGTTAATCATGAACTATTAATGGATAAGTTGGAGAAATATGGGATCAGAGGATTGGTTGGGAAATGGATCAGAAGTTATTTGACACAGAGGCGTCAATTTGTGAGGTTGGGTGAATATCAATCAAGTGAGCTGAACATTGTGTGTGGAGTGCCTCAGGGTTCTGTGTTGGGACCTAAACTATTTATATTATACATCAATGATATATGTAAGGTTTCTGAAACTGTTAAAATGGTTTTGTTTGCTGATGATACTACCATTTGGGCATCAGATGAAAACTTACAGCAACTCTCTGTAAGGGTTTCAGAGGAATTTGGGAAGATAAAGAAATGGTGTGATAATAATTTACTATCTTTGAATTTAGAGAAAACTAAATATATGGTATTTGGGAACCGTAGACCACATAATGAACTTCAATTGAGAATTGGGGGTGCCAACATTGAACGAGTATATGAAATTAAATTTCTGGGGGTAATGGTTGATGACAGATTATCCTGGAAATCTCATATTAGACATGTTCAGCATAAAATAGCTAAAAATATATCGATATTGGCAAGGGTTAGACATATGCTGGACGTTAAAGCATTGCGGATTTTGTATTGTTCATTGATTTTGCCATATTTGGAGTATGGTGTTGAAAACTGGGGAAATACATACAGGAGTTCACTTCAACCATTGTACATATTACAGAAGAGAGCGATAAGAGTTGTGCACAAGATGGGGTATAGGGATCATACAAATGTAGTTTTCATACAGTCTAAATTGTTAAAATTCTTTGATTTAGTGGGATATAAGACTGCTGTGTTTATGTATAAGGCCAGGAACAATTTATTGCCTGGTGGAATCCAAAAGCTATTTGGTGAAAGGGAAGGGGGGTATAACTTAAGGGGACATTTAAATTTAAAAGTTCATGCTATACGAACAACCAAAAAAAGATTTTGTATTTCTATAAGTGGGGTCAAACTATGGAATAACTTAACTGTGGACATGAAAAATAGTACCAGAATTAAGGAGTTTAAATATAAATATAAATGTATGTGTTATACAAGATATATGCAAGAATAAGAAACAATCTGTTTTATCTATGTAGTGATACTGCTTGCAGCCAATGTTGCATAAATTTTGTATAATATGATGTCATGGGGTAGGACTGGATAAGTCTGACTTCTTCCTACTCCATTCAAACATGTAATAGGTGTAAGCAAACTGATTTTGATATGTGAAATCATGTGTGTTATTGTCATTTGCTCATTGTTCTGTTCTGCATGTTTGAAAGAATAAATCAATCAAAATCAATCAAATCAATCAAACTAGCAAGTTTGTCATATTAACATAAAACATGACAATATGCCGGTGTTATATACTTTGTTTCTACTGCCCCCAAATGTCCAGTTAATCACTTATTGTATGTTTAAGGTGTGAGACTGATTGTGGTTAGAGTTAATAAAGAGTCAGAATATTAATTGCAGGTTTGTGACTGGACTTAAATTCTGAATTGCAACATCTGCCACCCTGACCTCTACTACACACAAGATTTCCTGCACTGGCACTGAACGTTAGCATTGAACATCAATCACTGGCTGCACTTTCATCCAGTGTGGACATTAGGATAC
>NW_018128066.1:2851668-2865375 GCF_001952655.1 Monopterus albus | reverse complement strand
CCTGCACATGCTTTGGGTTTATTAAGTAATATGACCTAATCAAATGTGTCATCATTTCCAGTGAGCTCTTATTTCTCTCTGTGTGTTTAGCATTTGAATGGATCTAAAGAAGGCTGGAGATATACGTCTATTATATAATGACATAGCATTATACCATTTGGTGCTTTTAGCAGTAATGGCTTACACTATAGAGACAATTTTGGCCTCACTGTGTAAGTGTCTGGTTTTACAAGGCTCCAGTGATTGTACATATTGCTCAGTGAGAATATCTAACACCCTTTAGTGAATCAGGTGAAATGTGATGGAACTGATTTATACATTGAAATTGCTCTTAACACAGGAGCTTCTTGGTGTAACAGTCTTCTATATGAGCACTTTAGGGTTGACTGCCTGGCTTGAGTACCTTGCTCAAGGGCACTTTGATGGTAAGAGTTTAGAGTACTCCTCATCCAGATTTACAAATTTGGTATTCCTCTTTAAAACCTCGGACCATCCAATCATATGCCTGCTTCTCTAACCTCTACTGCACAGCTTGCCCCATTTTAGAAAATGTCCAAAATTGGCCCCTGCTGGGTGATAATCTAAAGTAAATCACTACTGTTTTTTTTATCGGTCTTAATGTGGTTTCATCCACAATACTGTTATCACACAATATTATTGCTGTTGTTAAATGTTACAGTCATTAATAGCAGGCCATAACTCTCATTGTGCTTCTTTAAAACCACACTGATTGCACTAGAAAATGTTATGCTCACTGTTGCATCACGGTCCCTTCCTAAAGACACACAACATTTGCATGAGTTTTTTCTTAGATAATTTAGAATAGCCACTGTTTCACAGCACAGGGAGACAACTGGATGATGCATCTTTGACAAATCACTCTCTGAGTGACTGACTGACTGACTGACTGACTGACTGACTACCTGTAGATGTAGATGTATTGCTTAACTAGCAGACAGTCTAACCGACTGACTCCTTGTTTAGCAGCTGACTCGTTTGTCTGCTGCTGAACAACTGACTAACTGATTGGCTGGTTTAATGCCGGACTGATTGGTTTACTGACTGAGTGGCTGCAGACTTATTTGCTCATTGGACATCACCCAAGTCAATTTCAAGGACAGCAGTAGTTGCTCTGGTAGAGAACTGAGCCCAGTTGGCAGAGGGAGCACTTAATTTATCATTAGGAGCCACGAATACATGTTTTGGTTGGATATCTCGATTCCGTCCATTTGTCTTAAAGCTGAACACATTCCAGTGAGGAAACAAACCTTCTCACTGGCCTACTGATGAGAAGAAAGCCTGCTCTGTTTTGTTCCAACTTCATAGTTGTTCCAACTATCCTAAGAGAGCACAAGTATGAAAAATAGATAGGGGTGGACAAAGTAATGGCGCTGTTGACTTTGTTGTAGACAGTGATTGAAGTTACTAATCAGGCAGATGATTGTATCTTGTTCATTCCTTTATATATGGATAGGAATTCTGTACAGATAGATTAAGCTGATGAGAGAATTGCACTCTTCTCCTTGTGTATTAAATAGGATCATAGAACATGTGTGACTATACTTCATTTTCAAAAAGATCGCCATTTTTTTAAGTCTGTCTGGATGGCTATTCCTAATATGGCTATGGAAAAAATTTTTATATTACTATGTTATGGAATATTAAAATTATCCTCCATATATTTATCAAAGTCTCTCTATATATATTCCAAAAGTACATGCTGTTTGTTCATTTGACATTTTTCTCTGGTGTGTGATCGATGTGTAAGAGGTTAGTGATTAACAGTTGTGCGTTCAGGGTGTTTTTTTACTCTATCCTTCCAAAGAGAGTGGGGCCTGAGGCCTCGCTAACAGGCTTAATTAGAAAGCAGGAACAAGGAATGACTGTGATGATTATGCATTTCAGCTTTCTACTTCGATTTGCACTGAGTGTTACCTCTGTTTTTCAACCCATTTTGTAATTGATGCTTCTGCCCTTTCTAGTGCCAGCGTCGCTGCTCTGACCCAGCCTGAACTCTCACATCAACTGGGGCTCCATTCAACACTTAGCTGTATTTTGAAAATCTTTCCCCATACAAATGAATGGGGAATTCAAATTCAGCATACTTTCAGCTGTTTGAGGTATCTAAATGTTCAGCTCTTCAAGGACATTCATGCTTCTATTCAGAAAATTTTTCTAAACTTCATACTTTTGAAATATTTTACTTTTTTTTTTATTTATTTCCCCCATTCGAATGGATGGGGAAATTCAACTTCAGCATACTTTCTGTCATGATTCGGTTCCACTGCTTCCCGTCCGGCTTTTATTTTGACATTACTTCCTGTTTTTGTTTCACCTTAGTTTTGGTCTTTTTACGTTCTTCATCACTCACGTTAGTTTCACCTGTTTCGTTATTATGTTGTTATTATGCTGTTTACACCTCTATTTAGGCAGCGTCCTCCCACAAGGACGCTGCCAGATTGTTCTAGACCCCAGCTCTGACATTCCAGCATTTTCTTCGGTATTGGTATTTTGTGTTTCTGACCCGGACTGTTACCTTGGTATATTCGTTTCTGCTTTGCCCTCTTGTCTCGGACTGCCACAGTGTATGATATCCCTCTGGACTACGTATTTTGGATCACCTCTGTTGGATGTGTTTGCTGGCTCTGACCTCGGACTGTTAAGGACATACTTTCACCTATCAAAATATTCAGCTCCTTTTGGAAATTCATGCTTCTATTCAGAATTTTTCAAAACTTCATACTTTGTATAATATTTAGCTTTATTCTGAAAATGTTGCCCCATTCAAATAAATGGCAAATGCTACTTCAGCAAATTTTCAGCTAGAAAAATCATTCAGGTGTCAAAATGTTCTGCATTTTCAGGGCAATCCTTCAGCACTCAGCATCGACACGCATTTTCTTCAGAAAATGCATTTCTCTAGTTATTACTATTATTCTGGGATATTCCGTTTGTTTTTGGGCACTTTATAAGTCCAGCATACTGTCAGCTATACAGACTATTCAGGTATCTACCTGTCCTCTTCAAGGACATTCCTGGATACAGTCCTGGAGTGCCATCTGGTGGTCCATAAAATGCAGAGCAATTGAGACATGGCACTTTATAACACCCCCCCCTACTTTGACCTACTTTGTGGAATATTTTCACATCTTAAAGAGTTCACCATACTTTCAGCTAGAAAAGCCATTCAGGTATCAAAATGTTCAGCTCTTCAAGAACATCCTACTTGTATATAATGCATCTCATCCTTCAGATTATTTAACAAAGAACTTTAGCTGTTTCTTCTCATCCTTCAGCTGTTTCAGCAATTGATTTCAGGCATTTCCAGGACAATCTTTCAGCATATCAGCATGCACATGCATGTACGACAGGAAATGCATTTCTCTAGTTGTAGTGTGAAATGTGTTTTTTTTATCCATGACCATTCACAAGTTTAAAATACAATCCACAGGACCCTTGCAGTGCACTTGACAAACCTTGGTCATCATAAAAAAAAAAAAACTTTCACGCCATATATATAACCATTTCCCCGGCAAGCATACTAAGCCTACGTGGCCATCGAAATAGTCATAAACACACCATTATGATTATTGAACCATCATGGTCCTAGGTGTAGGAACAAAACTACATGACTAGGCTTAGAAAAAGACTAGTTTTGGTTAAAATAACCACTGTTGTCATGGTTACAATAATACACAGTTAAATGAAAAGTGAAAACGGGTAAAAATCACCCAAACAGACTACAAGGGTTAAGGTAGAGCCAAACAACATACATTGTTGTTTACATTTAGATGACTTGTTGTAATGCCGCCACCATCCTCAAGAGTAGGTATGGTGCAATGTTTGGTTTTCACCAGACAGTTGGAATTGAATCCAAAACGTTCAATCTTGGTCTCATCTGACCATAGTTATTTTAAATTCCATGTTGGATACAAAAGTGAAACATTGTATTTGTATTGTATAATGCTCTTCTGTAGGCAATGTGTGTTACTATCAATGTCCATAATTATCAGAACTTTAAGTAAAAAACATGTAAGCCAAAAACTGCAGGAATACTTAGGAAAACAATTAGGAATACTAATGATGGTTATGTAGCACACGTACAGTACATTTGTTTCATTGAGCTAACATTTTAGCAAAGTTTTGTCCTCCACAAAACTTAAAGAAAAAGACTTGCATCATATGTAATACATGATATGTATTTGAAGTAAATAAACTACTGAATCAAATAATCTGCTCAAGATAGCCAATAGGCTACATTCTTAAGACATTGTTTGGCAAAACAACATACTAAATCATTATAAGCTCAGCTTTCACCAATATGCAAAAAGCCACTCAATAATATGAACAACATACTGTAGCTTATGGCAGGTTGTTGTACTGTAAAATCAGCTTTTGCATAAAAATAGAGAATGACAGAGAATGTAAAAATAATTAAATCAGAAAAATTAGATAAAATATTAAGGAAGGTAATTAAGGAAATCTAGAATAATTATACAGCATTTTTAGCTGAGTTAAAGTAAATAATTGGTCTACTTGCTTGTCTGTATCTATACAGTATAAATACTGATTTCTCAACATTTTCATTTAAATTTTTCACAAAATACTGTACCACTAATCTGATGACATACTACACATCAGGTCACTTAAAACACTCACCATGGGGAACGCTGACAGATTACATGGACACATTACATTACAATTAATACTTAACCATTAGGATTAACTGTTTACCTAGAAAAGAAAATGCCATGCCATTTTAAGATGATTATTATAATTCTGGTAACACAAGTGGGTACGTGTGGACATGCACAGTCATTATATCCTCAGGATGTTATCATCTGTGGTACTAGAAAAACCCAGTAGCCTACACCATAACGAAGCTAATGACTAAAACTTTAAGGACACTAGGGGTGTGTGAGAGGGTGCATAAAAACTGGTCTCATTATCAAATGTTGCATAATGAGAAATATTCAGCATCTTTTGTGGCAGGGGGATAGCCAAACAGTAGAGGACTGTGGTTTCACTGGTCAGCTCTGAGTTGTACATATAAATGTGGTCCTCATTCAGATTGGGCTCCTAAGGTAAAAATAATTATTTGAAAAAAGCATGATTAAATCAGCTTTCATCTGTAGTGCATGTGGGCTTCATGAGAGCAGTGGTGGGTTGTTTTCCTCGTACTGGCAGGAAACTAATAACATGTGATGTCTTACAAATGTTTCCATTATGTGAAACATCATCTTTTTTTCTCCATTTCTCAGGTGTCAGTTGATGGTTTTCAGCCCTACAGGAGCAATCTCTTGTGAGAAATCCACTTGTGATCCTGCCTTAAACATGTCATCTGGAAAAGTCTCTGAGGAGCCATGCGTAACTTAAAGCACTCATTGACTGCCAGGAGTATCACTAGGCTTCTCACAGTCAGGCTGATGAATCCAAAGGGCCATTGTCATTTGCCGACTCCACCAGTCTCCCGCAGTTCAGTTCTAGCACATCAATCAATATCACTTTCTATTGATAGGATGCCAAGGACAGAGGAATGGGGTTTAATCACTTAGGCTACCTGCAGATACCATTAGTATCTACAAAGATAAAATCAAAATTGCAAACAAATAAGAATAAACTACACTCTAAACAACAGTCATTGCCCCAAGAAGACATCAGATAGTCTGTGTTTTCCATTAGTTGTGTAATGATTCGGTTCCGCTGCTTCCTGTCAGGCTTTTATTTTGACCTTACTTCCTGATTTTGTTTCACCTTCGTTTCGGTCTTTTTTTTCCCTTTACTAATCACTCACATTAGGTTCACCTGCTCTCGATTGTTTGCATTATAAGCAGCCTTCACCCACCAGTTCCCGCCAGATTGTTCTAGACACTAGCTCTGACTTTCCAGCATTTCTTCCTGCCTGACGTCTCAGTATCGGACCCTGGATTTCTGTTTTGGACCACCGCATATCGCCTGCCCCATCAAACTCGGACTGCTTCTATGTGTATCGGCTTAACGAACTTACCTTTGGACAACGCGTTTTGGATTCCCTTGATGTATGTGTTTGCTGGCTCTGATCTTGGACTGTTGTACCGATCTGAAGTGCATTTTGTCTTACACCATGTCTTGCCTTGTTTTCCAGTTAAGCGTTTGTGCTCTTATTAAAGAGATGGGTTTTTGTTTTACATTTCTTCGTCTGGCTATTTAATTGAGTTCACCAACAATTTCGGCAGCATCACGTGCCGTTCCTGACAAGTTGAGGGTATCATTACTTGCAGGTGATTGGCCTATGACAGTCATTGAATCAGTAGTTAGTATGCTGGTGATCAGCGATGATCAGCAGCAGAGGAATACATTTCTTAATGAGATGAGCAACTGTTTATGTGCCCTGGACTGACTCAAGCAATTAGGACTGAGCTGTCTTCACCGCCAAAACAACCAGCACACATCTTTTTGAGAAATTTAGAAAAGCCTTGATTTCCTTTTTCTTTCACCTTGTGTATCACTTCCGTATGGAACAGATGCTCTGTGATTGAAGTGCTGTTCCACCCTATAAATTCATCAGCAAGGCGTTAAATTAAATAATCCTGGCTTGTTTTGAGAGAGGAACACCATGTCATGGTGTACATTCAGTCCAAGTGATTGAAGGAGGACACCACTGATGTGCTGACTGCTGAAGAAAGAGAGCAGTAGATAAAATGGGAGAGATGAATATCCCATCAGCCCCAAACATGGGATTTAGTGTTCCTCTATGAGCATTTCTACTTCAGCTTAGAAAACTGATCATCCAAAAGCATAAGTAACTGAAATGAGCCCAGAACAATGAATGATTCACAGCAGTGATACAGTTGTTAAATGATTCAGCAATAACAGGATAAACAGAAAAACAAAACAGTCATAGCCAGAGAAAAACCAACAAAGTGACAGCTAGATTAATGCTGTCCCACAGGCTGTTGACTCCAAAGAATAACAGCATTATATTAATCATGGTCATTGATTGATAGCCACTTTGACATCTCTATCATGCATCACAAACTGCATGCTATAGTACAATATATACACAAGCAACCACTCCAGTTGAGGTACATCTTTCATCACAGTAAATCCAGCCATGGTTTGCTTTTCACTTATTCTGTCTTTATGTAAAGCATATTGTGTATACCTAAAGTACAAAATTGCACACACACACACACAGTACAGCGTGTTCAGTCATGTCCTTGTCAGCTTGTTGCTCATACACAGACATCAGTTGTTGGTGGGCTCTGTGTATGGTAAACAGTCTCTTCAACCACACATGGTGACATAGAGGTCACTTTACAACACCACACAGACACTCCCACGGGGCAGAAAATGAAAACACATTTGCATTGACTTGACTGCTCAGCTGTAATACCTTTGAAAGCTTGAGCCCTGCTAGGAGGCAGAAGTACTCGGTGTAGGTTTGAGATAATGACCTTGTTTATATTATGGAACACCATATACTGGTGGAAAATAATTCCCATTTTGAACATGCCTGACAGGGTGTTAAAATACCTGTTATCACACTTGAAAAACTTTAACTTTAGTAGTCTTGTGTTCTTATACTCCAGGATGTTGTAGTAGCAATTGAAAGGGTGCAGCACAGGAACTTAAAATATTGACAAGAATATACAGTAGCAAAAGAAGACTGAATAATCTCCATGAAAACACTTGCAACTGACAAAAATACATTTAAAGAAATGGATAACAGCATTCAAAGTGGATGTAGTAATAAGAAATGAAAAAACCGCTGTACCACTATTTCAACATACTATAAAATAACATTGGCTGCATGAAGGTTTTACAAATATGCCACATATATTTAAAGCAAAAGTTACCCTGTATATTATAGCATACTCTGTGTTTGCATTAACACGGGCAGCCTGCAAAAACCGATATGTGCAGATATGCAGAAGACATGCACTGTAAAAAGTAACGTACCTTCCACTTTATTAGGTACACCTCTACAATTGTATGCAATTCAATGCAACACTTCCACCATAACATCTGTGTTGGATAAAAAAGATAAAAAATATATCTTTTTTGTTGTTTTTTTAAGAAGCATCATTTGTCTCTGCATCCTCTGACTGCAATTCAAGGGATGCCTTCAGCGGTGGCTCCCACAAGAGAAATTCCCAGGGAGCTGGGCTAAACAGATCACTTCATTCTAAATTAGACCTCCAGGGAATAAAATGCCCAAACAAACATTAAGTGCATTTCTCCCAACAAGGAGCAACAAGGAAGATTCCTGCTAAAATGCTGCGGCGATTGGACTCCCTCATCTCCAGCTGGATTCTCTCTTATCTTGTCCTGGAAATGTTTTTGGTACATTTTTGTCCCTCTTGTAACCATTCTCCTTTTTTGTAACTTCTTAAAACACAGTCCTGTCTTGTCAGGCACAAGCAGCAGCAGGCTCCCACAGCTCCGGAGGTCCAGCAACAACAGCAGACTCTCCGATTAGCTGCCTGTCATTGTGCAGTTGATACCAACAGAGAAAAGAGCCTTCCTCCCTGCCACTGAGCACAGAGGGAACCGCCAGCTCTGCTATGTAACCATCCCCACTCAAGCAAAAAGGGGTAATTAGCTGCTACAAATTGCAGGATTTTGTTTCTAATGATGCATGAATTTTTGCCCCCCAAAAAGGGATTACATATTAAAGAGGAAACTTGCAGTTGTAATGCATATATCAATGATGTCCAAAAGTTACTTTGTGCAGACGTTTGCTAAGTACAGTACCTTTGCAATACTAATCACAAGGGATTCTAGATGACATGGAATTTAAATGAGTTGTACAGATGAGAGTGCGGTAGGTCTATGCAATGCAAAGCACCTTCAAAAAAAGAATAAATTAACAAGGCAAGCCAAAAGCTATGTTATCTAATGTAGATAAATTATACATAAGATATGGAAGCAAACTTAATCTCTTGATTTTTTTTTTCTCAAAACTGCAGCCATTCTTTGGATGCATTCAAAAATTACACCATTAATATTTTGGTGACATTCACAAGTCAGAGCAGTAGTTAAATTAAACTTGTCTTTTTCATTGATTTGACTAATATTTTGCAGGATTCTAGCTCATGTTGTTTTTCACAGTAATAAGCATATAAACATAACATATAAACACGTCTTTTGTATTCACATTTTTTATCTACTATTTTATTCTTATGTAACTATTTTTTGAATAGGTGTTCTTTTTCTGGCTTTTTACTCTTTACTTGAAGAGAGCCCTGCACAAGAATTCCTATATGCCTAGACTGTTAAGGTTTAGTCCCCCTCACCATGAGGGTGAGGGAGAACTGAGGATGGACTCAAGAGTGCTGACCCAGGTGCTGGTAAAAAAACAGGTGGTTTATTGGTGGGGATTACAAAAAGGGACAGAGTCAATGAACACATACAACCAGGGCTGGGCAAAGGTGGCTGAGGAGAACAGGGCGACCAAGGGAGTAGACAGACTAACGGCAGGAACCAGGAGAGGAGGACGACGAGGACAGATAGGTGAAAAAAATAAAAGGGTGGCGAACGACCAAAGAAAACAACAGCACAGGAACTGTCAGTGCTGAATTCTATGTACACATCGCTAAGCTTGTAGAAACCAAAACATGCCAAGAGGTCCACAGCACAGAAACTGTCAGTGGGGCCTTCCATAAACGTATAACACAAAACATATGACCAACATACAAAATGATATCCACAGCACAGGAACTGTCAGCGTGGAAAACAAAATGACGTACAATACATACCACGACTAAAGGGCTGTTACGGGGTATGCACGTTAATGCTCCGGCGACGACAGAGCGTCTGCCAGAGGTATAAATAAGGAAGAAGGTAATCATCGAGATGCACCCCAGCTGTTCGCACCGACAAACGACTTGCTAATTACTGAAAGCAACACAGCTGAGGTGCAGATCCCGCAGGATCGAGAGAGCAGAGGAGAGAAAGGCGGAAGAGAGGCAGGTCGCGCTGAGTGGACCTGACATAGACTGTTTATGCACAAATGGCAAATAAAAATCTTGAATCTTGACATGAATCATGAACTAAACTAATGGTGTGTGTATATACCTTCCTGAAAAGCAGCTCCTGTGGTTGTGATAGTTCCCTCTAAGCAGCTAAGGAGTAAGAAAGAAAGCAGCATCACATACTGTAGAGAAACAGCAATGGAGACATCACATCCTGAATTGAGGCAGCTTTGGCACAGGAGGGAGAATGTGTCAATTTGAGTGTTGGCAGTCCAGATGTCACATCACAGTCTTGCATCACAGCTTCACCACCATCAGTGTGTGAACAAACTAACAAAATTACAAAGCTGATAGTAACACTGTACTGAAACTTATTCCATGTTCAGATCAGGCCTCCACTTTAAGAGTTGATAGATTTATTAACTAAACCTGCATAGATCGCTTCAGGAGCAGGGAGAGAGAGCATTTATCAAGCTATCACTGTCTCTAATATTACAAAAAAAGAGACACAACTTACTGAGAAATGTGGGCCTCTTTCTAGTTTCATAACTAATTTGCTCTTTCATTTTCAATTTGTCATTATGTAGAAAAATCACTATGGGAGGGTGTTGATGAGACAAGAGAGAGGCTGCTGAATGAGCTCCAGTAGATGCTGAAAATTGCTGAGCTGACACTAAACCTACACGCAATAACAGACACACAAAACAACACATGGAGCAGCCAAAAAGCCATGATAAACAGAAAATACCCATCTTGATCATTCATGTTACAATCATTACCGACCACAGCGGATAAAGCCAGGTACACTGACCAAGACAGAGTTATGCACATATCTTTAAAATGACAAGACATTGATTTTTAATTAATACAGACCTTGGTTTTAAATTTGTGTAATTTTAACGTTTCCTTTTTGTTAGTTTGTGTCCACATGTTCTGCTTTTATTTTTATATGTTTTGTTGTGAAGCACTTTGAGCACCCCTGGGTGTTGTAAAGCAGTGGTCCCCAACCTTTTTATCACTGCGGACCGGTCAACGCTTGACAATTCCCTTCCTTGGCAGTTCGTGGGTCCTTTGTGGTTGGGAAGTAGCGCTCGAACTCTTTTAAAAGCAAAGACATGTGATCGTGCACCAGCTGGGAGAATGAAGACTCAGGCTCAGTCTCACCCAAAGTCTCATGTTTGAAACATGTCCAAAATGCCTCTGTTGACGCGCCGTCCCCACAAATCCAGTTTGGCTTTAAATGCAGCTACTTTATCTGCCAACTTGAAGACAGTTGTCATTTTCCCCTGAAGTGACAGATTGAGTTCATTGAGCAGGCTGAATATGTCGCACAAGTAAGCCAGTTTTGGCGCTCAAGTGACCGAGATGTAACCGAGAGAATGCGGTCATTTTTCAAAATAAAAGATCGTTCAGACTCAGATAATAAATAAAACGGAAATAATTAATAATTTCTTGTGCGGCCCGGTACCAATTGATCCACGGACCGGTACCGGTCCGCGGCCCGGGGGTTGGGGACCACTGTTGTAAAGCACAAATATACAAATAAATTAAATTAAAGGAGGTTACAGGCTTAAAGGTTTGAGAAATTGCCCTTGCTGCTCTATGCATAATTTACATCAGGACTAGTGTCCTGACAGTTATGTTTAGGAAGATTAAAAAGTCTGGCAACTTTTACATAACCTGGCTGAAAATAAATAAATAAAATAAAGTCCATAATCTCCAAGCTAACAGTGGCTGTCAGAGACAGCTTAAGCACTTTGATCTTCATAATGCTTGCTTTTTTTTCCAGAATTTTCCAGGTTTGATATGATAATTCCACTGCTCAGCTCTCTGTTCTGCCATATGCCCAATCTCTCTGTGGGGAGAGGAATGCAGCTGACTCTTTTCACTACTAATCAGCCTGATGGGGAATGTGGAGGGTGGTTGGGGTGTCAGGAAGGAATGGGGAGGTACGTACTAGCTGCAGCCGAGTGATGGCCAGTGTTTCATTACACAAACACACAACTTCTTTCATCCTTTGTGCTTCCTTTCCTCCTCCTTCTCCTTTTCTCCTACTCATCTGTCCTCAAAAGCCTCTAACATCCATAACCCCTAAGGCCAAATATACTCAGCAGTGAGGTCCCAGCAGGACGATTCTGAGTGGACAAAATATGAGGAAATCAAGAGCTGTTACTGTCTCCATCAATCACCCTGCTCAGGTAAATACAGGTGAAGGCACTGATCAAAGATTGATGTACCTGTAAATCCACTTCACTCACAAAGGAGAGATGGAGATGATTGGACCTTGAGAAAACTGAGTTATGGATATGCAGTGGTGACTCTCAGATGTAATCTCAGACAACGCATTCAGTACAGTAAATATACAGAGCAAACATAATTAAAAATAAATGCATGCAGAAGAGAACATGTATCAAATGGCATAAAGTGAACTTAGGTAAGTGAAGAAAATACACCACAAAAATAAATCTTGAATATTAAAATATTTATGAACCAATGATGTCCAGTCTAATTCCTCTGCAAGCTAAGAATTAGATACATAACAAAGAGTGTCAAAGAATAACATATCTGGCAGAGTTATGTTATGTGAATAAATGTTCAGCCTACAGAAGCAGCTCTCCAGTTTTTGCTGCTAACTGTAAACTGTAGTGATCAGAATGGGTAATGTGATATCCACAGAATATCATCTCCTTTTATACTGTACCTCAACTGCACAGTATGATAGGAAAATAAGTTGGCTCCAAAAATAAAGTTTTACTTTAACTAGAGGGATGCATGATGATTACTTACTATTACAGTACTGTCTCAAGTAACACACTGCCCTGTCACAGCCAGAGAGATCAAGAAGTCATATTGTACAGACAATAATTACAAACAGCTGGATAGGAATACACATTAGACCTTACAACTACAATATATCAAGCTGGGCCAAAAGATACATGTGTCAGAAATGGCTGCAAGCTATTAATAATAGCTACAATTCAAAATATACATGCATGAAAACAAATACAATTAATTTAGCCAATTAGAAAGCTATAATTTGCTTCACTACATTTGTTTTAATTACTACAAATATGTAACATAATGAAAATAAGTTTAACAGGAAAAATGTTGCATTCAAGCAATCTGACCAGAATGAGGGGAATGGGAAAATCTCCAAACTATTCCAATAATTCCAGTTTATGAGGGGACACAAGGGCATAAGTTTGGCCTCAACACTGTCTCTAGTCTGTCTATAATGATGAGTAACAGTGAAGTTAGTGAATAGCCTATTTTTTCCAATAAAAATTCACCAAAGCATATTTTTTGGTTGTGTGTGCATATTTTTTTGAGTGTTGTAGTACAATCAGCAGATGACCGTTAATGTCTACAACACCAAGCATGAAACATGTACTGAATGAGGCAAGTGATTTGTCACATCAGTTAAATGTCTTTGACGAATTGGAGCTGAACACATTTGAAACTGAAACTCATTATCATGAACCGGACGAAGATTTTGACCCAGAAATAAACTTTTATGTGAACTCTGGAAATAACTGCAAGTATTATACGGATGAGCAGTTTAACAATGTTAAGACTGAAAACAATTTATCATTAATTCATTTTAATAGCAGAAGTTTATATGCAAACTTTCAGAGTATAAAACATTATCTTAGTAGTCTTACACACTCCTTTAATATAATTGCTTTTTCTGAAACATGGTTTAATAATGTAAGAGGAATAGACCTTGAATTGGATGGTTATGACTTGGTAT
>NW_018128066.1:2836542-2847804 GCF_001952655.1 Monopterus albus | reverse complement strand
TGCGCTTTGCTACCCTTCCACCTGTGCGCCTGCACACACAGTATATCTTCCTTCCTTCTCTCCATCATGTCCCCCAGCTCTCTCCCTTTCCCTGTCATTGTGCCAACGTTAAGAGTCCCTATTCTCAGACCTATACTCCTGCCGTTCCTCTTCTCTCTCTGTCTACGAATCCTTCTACCTCCTCTCCTTCTTTGACCAACAGTAGTCCAATTTCCGCCAGCACCCTGTAGGTCAACAGCACTGGTGGTGGTCGTTGTTAACCCGGGCCTCGACCGATCCGGTATGGAATTCACACTGATGATTCGTTTGTTTAAATTTGGCACGTGTTTTACGCCGGATGACCTTCCTGATGCAACCCTCTTTATTTATCCAGGCTTGGGACGGCACAGAAGTCACTGGCTTGCAACCCCTGTGGCTAGATTAGCAGAGGACAGTGTATTTTGATAAAAATGAGATTTTAGCTTGTTGTCTACATTACTATAAAACAAAAGGGCGTCATATATTTTATCAGTGTTTTGTTACTGATCCAGACACTTTGGCTCTGTGAATATCTTTCCAAGTTTACCAAAGTCAGCCACTAATATACCATTGTAAGCACACTGACCGACAGCTGTCGTGTCCTCCATGTCTGGGTGTCATGATTTGGTTCCGCTGCTTCCTGTCATGCTTTTATTTTGATGCTACTTCCTGTTTTTTTTACCACAGTTTTGGTCTTTTTACTTTCTTCATCACTCGCATTAGTTTCACCTGCTCTTTATTGTTTGCACTGCATTATAAGCAGCCTTCACCCACCAGGCCACTGCCAGATTGTTCTAGATGCCAGCTCTGACTCTCCAGCATTTTTTCGGTTTTGGTATTTTGTGTTTCGACCCGGATTGTTGCCTTGGACTATTCTATTCTGCCTTGCCCTCTTGTTTCGGACTGCCCCTGGGTATGCTTATCGGACTTCCCTTTGGACTACATATTTTGGATTCCTCTGCTGTACGTGTTTGTTGGCTCTGATCTCGGACTGTTTATACCAACTTGTGAGTTTTGTGTTTCACCGTGTGTTGTATGGTTTTTTGTTTAGCGTTAGTTCTCTTATTAAAGAGACGATTTTGTTCATCACTTCCTTGTCTGGCCATTTAATAGAGTTCACCAAAACCTTTTTGACACTCTTTCGGCAGCATCACACGCCGTTTCTGACACTGGGAGCTGTAATTGAATTTTTATGATGGCACACTTTTAGTGGTTATTTACCTTGTAGTCAATTACTAGGCTGTTTATTGCATGTTCGTAAACCTTTGCACGCCCTTGTGATTGCCAAACCAGGTGTGAACTGGGACCAGAGGGCTGGTATCCTGTTGTAAATGGTATCCTGTTTGCTTTATCTGTTAGAACATCTGTTTTTTTTTTTTGCTGTATGCTGTATGCTGAGTATAAGGGCAGTCACATTCTGTTCAGAGAGCTTCTCTCCGTCAGACTCATACATTCTGAGTTGAGATAGCTCCTTCCTGCAGAAATAAATATGCAATAACTCTGTTGATGTTAAGTTTTTATTTTTCAATCACTAATAGATAATTTTGCCACAACAGAGCAAATATGACATTAGCACATAAGGTAAGCTTTAGATCTTCCTCCCCCCTTTCACTCAGTCAGGCACATCGGAATGATCTAATATGGCCTCACTCCAAAAGTCGTGCGCATGGTTATAATGCACTCAATTAGTGGTACGGATATTTCGATCTTCCCAAAATATTGGTAGGGACATGTCTCTATCGTCCATATGCAAAACTCTGCCCTTGTATGCATTCTTCAGAGAATGTTAGCCCACTGCTAGTCTTGTAGCCACATCAATAAATAGCTAAATTTAGATACCTGTGAACACTCGATGAGATCATGTTGGTTTTCTGTGTGTGTTACAGCGCGGACCGTTTAGTGATCTCAAAAAGAGGACCCAATACACAACAGTCAGAAGTCGGTTCTAGAGTCGATGTTTATTAGGAATAAACCACAGAGAAGAATAGGCAACCAAGTTCAGCTAAGGTCACACTAGGAGAGGGAGAGGACTGACTGGACAGCTGGAGCTTAGCAGAGCGTCTCGAGGATGTATGAAAGTGACCCAGGGAGTGAGGCTTGAGCAGAGGAGACTGAGTGATGCTGGAGACTGAATAGGGAAGCAGGAGGGTTCAGGACCAAAGCTCTGGAGGACAGTTCTGGAGCCTTCCCATGGAGTTGAACTGGAAGTGTGTGTTGCTTCTCCTGGGAGAGGCTGGTTAACGGGTCTGTGTAGAGATTAAGTTGTGGAGAAGTGCCGGGTGGAGAGGTGGCAGGGAAGAGGAGGAAGTTGTCTAAACAGGCACCGTGAAGAGGTAGATGTTGAGGTGTCAGGAAATGAGAATGGTGAGTGCTATGGTCTCGCAGCTGAGGCGTAGCTAACTGGCAGCAGAACCGGTAACTGGATAATCAGGCAGAGATTCAGAGTAGTACCGATCGGCAGAAGCTGACTTCACAACAGGGATCTAAACAAATAACTGAGAAACAGAGAGCCAAGCAGATATCTCATACTCATGAGACAAACTGGGGACACAGACACACCAGCTACCGGCCTTTATGTCACTGGGTTGATTAGTTTCAGGTGTGCCTCGTCGCCGAGTGCTGGTGCTGGAATGTGAGGGAGTTGGAGGTGCCAGCCACGGACGTGACAGTGTGTGCGTGTCAGTCTTACCTGCATACTGGGAAGTGACTTTAATTTTCTGATATCTTTTTAGAGCTTGGAACAGTTGTGTTATTTATGCTATGTCCAGTTTATGTCGGTCCCAGTCAGATCATAAAAGCAACAACATTATCGACAGCTTGATAATGCATTAAGGCCCTGTTTAAGCTAGTTTCACTGCATCAGTGATGTCATTTGTCACAGCAAGCTTGTCATCTTGTTGCGCTGAATATTTGTTCACAGACAGTAGGCTACTCCAGAAGCTGCCCATGAATAGGCAGGGTATCTATGAAGCATATGTTCAGCCTTTATATGGATGAAAGAGAAATGCAGAACAGGAGGTATATTACTACAGAATATAGATCAGTGCTTTGGCCTCTGCTTCAGTTTACAACTGACTGCATCAGTGTCAAAATGGACAGTTTATACTGTCCATACAGACTGAGACACAGGATAGAGGGACAGTACTACAGAATGCTGTTCCAGCAGCTTTTAGAAAAGCTGTGTTTTACTAGTGGAAACATTTGCTTTGGAAAAGTGGCTTTTAAGGGGAGGACACAGCCTGAGCCCCACGGTACAGTATGATGACAAACAAATGGTCTGCTCTGATTTGTGTCTTGGTTGTTATTGTGGAGATACCATAGCTGTTAGCGATAGAAGAGATAGAAAGTGTTACAAACAAACTGCTGATATTGCTGATAGCAAGCTTTGTGTCAACAACAACAACAAGGGTATGCTGCACCAAGGAGGCTGAGCCCTGAGGAACTCGGTAAGTTTAAAGAATCACAGCTAAAAAATATATATAGACAATGTACGGAAAAATAAAGATGAGTTCTTTTCTAAAAAGAATCCGGCATTCAGAGTGAGCATCAGGCATCCCTAACCGACCACTCTTTGGAAAGCAAGTATTAATATTATACTGGTTAAGCCTGTATGACCATATTTTATAATAAGGGTTCTTATCTCCTGTTATGGTAGCCCCCCTCACCAGGAAGGTGAGGGAGAACTGTGGTTGGACTCAAGAGTGCAGACCCAGGTGCTAGGGTGGAAAAAATGACAGTTTACCGGTAAAAGAATACAAAGTAACAACAGAGCAAAACAAAGTCCAAGTTTACTTATGCAGTCCGGGATGGGTGGAGATGACTGGAGAAAAACAGGCACAAACAGGTGAGTCCAGGGACTGACGGGGTAAAACCAAGAGGGCAGGAAGATAAGGACGGACAGGCGAAAAAAAAAACAAAAAGAGTGGCAAACAACAAAAGAAAAAACAACCGCACAGGGACTGTCAGCGGAAAAAAGTCTAATGCTGCTTCGCTACACTTAATCACAAAACATAACACGAGATCCACCACACAGGAACTGTCAGCGGGGAAGTCTCCATAAAACAAACAAAACATATAACCGACGTACATAATGAAATCTACAGCACAGAAACTGTCAGCGTAGAAATCAAAATCACGTATATTGGGTAAATGCTAAGTACACGTACATGTGGCAATGCTCTGGTGACGGCAGAGCGTCTGCCAGAGGTATAAATAAGGAGGGACTCAATCAGCGGGATGCACCCCAGCTGTGTGCATCGACAACGAGTCGCTAATTACCAAGTGCGACACAGCTGAGGTGCAGAATCCCGCAGGTTGAGAAAACAGAGGAGAGAAAGGTAGAAGAGAGGTAGCGGCCCTGACATCTCCTGTAATAAGGTTTCCATCTCAGTTCCAGACTGTGTGCTGTTAGATTGCGATCAGGCCTCTAACGCTGTCCCGGAGGAAGATTTTTTTTAACCGATGAGGGTCTGGTAGGATTGCATGAGTCTGAAAGCAACACTGAACAACTGAATCATGAGGCGCCTGAGCCTCAAGGCGACCTGGAACAGCAGACAGAGCAGGAAGCGGTGCTTCAAGACAATCAGGAACATCAACAACAACAGCGCCGCCAAGCGACCCCTGAAGAACCAACATTGCTGCAGCTTAAGGAACAAAGTTCGAGCCGGGCGTCAGCCCGATTAAGCCATGCAAAACGCCGGCATTCTTCGTCTTCTGATTTTTCAAATTCATCCGGTAAGATGTTTATTTGAGTTACTTCTATGGTAAGATTTGATTCTTATAGGCTCTAGTTACTTTATAACCTTTAGTTATTTTTCAGTTCTTCATTTTCTTTTAGTTACTTTTCATACCTTTTACTTTCCTTGCTTATACATGTTAAAACTGTATTGATGATTGTCCAGAACTACTGAGCTTTGGTTACTTTAATACATTTATTTTCCTTGCATATATATCTTCCGATTGTATTGATGAGAGTCAAGTGATACTGATTAAATATAAATATAAATGTATGTGTCATACAAGATATATGCAAGAATAAGATTTATTCGAGAAGGCATTATGGAAACACTCTGTTTTAATTTTCTGTGTATTACTTGTTGGTGAAGAAGACAATTACCTATGTAGAGATACTGCTTGCATCATGCAACATGTGGCTCAGAGGACGGATCTCTGTCACTCTGATCCCAGCGCTGTAATGACTTCACTGTGCCCAGACTTTCAGTAAACTTTCTGTTGATTTTAAACAGTTCTTTCCTGTCTTCACTTCTTGTGCTTCCAACAAAAGAATTGGGTTAATTTCCAACACTACGTTTATTTTAAAACCATCTTGTATTCACCAGCCGTCAATTGTAATCCTCCTGTATAGTCATCCGTTCGGATTCCGGCTCTCGGAGGAGGCAGAGGCAGCGGTTGGGATGGCAGATGTTTCATCATGGATGCAAGGTGTCATTCCAATATAAAGCTGATGCATCTAAATCGATTATTGTGTGAATCTTATCAAGTTATGGGTGATATTCTTACTTGTTACAACCGCGATGGTGTGATTAAAAAGTAAGATGGATGATGATAACGGTGATCTGAATGACTTGTCTGTGTTAGAGGGTGCATTACCGGTAATGTCTACGAATGAGAGTGTTGAACTGTTATTAGAGAGTGAAGATTCATCCTCAAATGTAAACACTGCTCATTTTGATCAGTTAGACGCATTAATCAGTAGCTTGTTGATAAATAATTCCTCAGAAAACAATGTTTTACCTCTAGACGGGGTTAATGCGTATGCTTCAGATTTTGACCGATTAGAAGCGTCTGTAAACAGGCTACTGGAAATAATACATGCTTCTCGCCAGCAAAGAGGTGGGGGTTCTAATGAAAATCAAAATACTCACTCAAAGCGTTCAAAATAGTCCTACAACTCATCAAAATGAACAAGATAATCACTCAGCCTCCTCCTCAGAAAATGTTAAAAATACACCCGATCAAAATTATGAATAGACCTCCTCATCCAATCAAGATAGGCATGTAACTAATCAACCACCCCGTGAAACAATAGCCATAACTAGGGCCAGATTCAACAATTTTGAAATAAGGCTAGAAAGGTTTTGCAGGAATCAGCATTGATGGCGTGCATAAGAAAGAATCATTGGCTCTTGTGAGCTTAATCTTCAGATCTACAGAGTTTAAAAACAGTTTCTCACAGAAAAAGATGTCTGCGTGGAGGGGTCTGAGAACGTGAAATTCTTGTGATTCGGCGCTGAAATTTGCCCTCTCAGAATCCATGGCCCCGGCTGTGTCCTGATAAAACAATCCTGCACTGAATTGACTCTTTAAAATTTTGGCGCAATAGATTAGCAAAGTTTCAATCATGGCCCTGTACGGATGAGTGACGCTTGACTGAGAGATTAAACGATCCCCCAGAGTAAAGTCGCACTGATTGAATATGGTATTCAGAGGGTAATTGATGATGCCCACAGAGGCATCATTGGCCAAATCTGTCCCATCTGCGTTGGTAATTTTCAGCCTTAAAAACAGCAGAGTTTCATTCAGGTCAATGTACTTTTCCCCCTCGGCCGCTACGTAAAATTCAACGGGGCCTCTCTCCGTTATGGAGGAGACGGGAGAGATCTCCACATATTGCTTATCCTCTACACTGAGCTAAGAAAAAGGGCAGGATAAAAGATCCAGCTCTGACATAATGCATTCTGAGGATTTTTTTTTGTGTAAGAGAGACATGTCTAAAAAATATCAATGCTCTTTGACGCAGAGCTCTGCCGTTTACATCTGCCTGTGGCGACTGTCTTCTTCTTTTGAGGCAGCTGTCTCTTTTTGACACCAGGTTAACGTTCCCCCAGAGGTGTGTCTTAGGTCTTCTAGCCAGAACCACAAGGCCCAATCCCTCCTGAGAGGCTTCGGGCTCTTGTTTAGTGGTAAATTTACTAACAGCCCTGCTCAGCACATCTGAGGCTATGTTTTAACACGAACCCTATTCCTCGGCCGTACTGGGTCTGTACCCCTGTAAAACCAGAAAGGCCCGACCCAGCCTGGTTAACATAATAACTTACAAATCAATAGGGGTCCGCTTTGTAGACCTGAGGCGTCATGTTTTCACTGGTCTAAAGTGTAGCCTGAGTATTGTTTTGCCCTATCTAAAGTTGACGGGGTTATTTTGATCCGTTTTAATTTCCACGTAAATGGTGTCTATATGATATTTTTCGACAGAGGCAAATAGTGTGGGGGGGTTAAAACTATTGCTAATAACATCTCCGTATTCTCCCTCAACCATCACACAACGTAGGAGAGGAGCATAGGCATCCCCGACCCTTTGATACCTAACAATATCTGAACAGTAGAGATGATAAAACCCAGCTTTTAAATCCACCGGGTAAGGCGAGGGGTGTATTCCCAGCCCTGTTGAAACCCACCTGTCTCTTTCGAAGCCCAGTATGTAATTTGCGGGTTCTGGAAATTTTACTTTGTAGCGCCCACTACCTGTCCACATGAAAACATGCTTATAATCGTCATAGCTCAGTCTGAAGTCTTGTTTAAGCTTTTTAAAATGATTGTGTCTTTATCGTAGGGTCCATATCCAAATTGTTCCATGTGCACCCTGTATTTAATCTTGTCCGCTGGGATGGGGATCTCAGGGTGCTCGGGAACCCCTAATTGCCATAAATCCATCCATTTAAAGTGGTCTGTCCCCTGAGGCATCGTTAACCAAGTGTGTGGATATGACAGATCTGTTAGGGCCACCTCCCATTGTCCTTTTAAATCGATATGCTGTGTCCGATCCATGCAAATTTGAGAACTTGTGCTATCTTTAAACACGCCCGTGCTGGCGTTGGACGGTAGGGTCATGTAAAAACCAGAATTCTCCATGTTTTATACATTTACAACGTCACAGGCTCTCACATGACTGTTGAACTTTTCAGGCCAGTTCTTCCATTTAACCAACATGTGTGCCGCCCCTCCTACCTCGCGTCTACCCAGAATCTTTTCCATACATACACTCACTTACTTTAAAAAGTTCGTCGGTGAAACCCTGAGTATACTTCTGGTCAAACACTCAGTTTGGAGATTCTTACAAGGTCTCCAACCTTAAAGTTAATCTTTATCTTGTTTTTATGATGCAGAGGGAACAAGCCGTACAGGTTCTGAAAAACCTCTAAAGTATTTTCAGACGTCACCTGTGCGGGGGTCATTTTAATACTCAAATGATGTCTATTATTGCAACTCTGTACAATCAACTGTAGAACATCCACATATCTGTCTCGTCATCTGGTTCTAGCTCCACCGATAAAGTGGGCAAGGCTGGAAGAGTTGGAGGTGTCTGGAAAGGAGCCATAGTTGTCTGAACAAAAGACGGTGTGTTTGGTCCTCAGAGTCTAGTGAATACTGAAAACCGAGGCCTCTATTTATTCCTGGGACGGCAGCTGGATGGGAGGGCACAAGGAAGGCTGGAAGGGTGTGGCTACAGCTTTGAATACCTTTGCATTTATTTTCACATTGGCCGCCTCATTCTTCCCCATCACCTCAGTCAGTCATGTTTTCGGCCTGTTCCATAAAAGATCTCCTTTTCTTATCAACTGGTTCATTGTCCTCAACAGCCTCCTCATCGCTTGAATCTTCAAAACACTCTTTAAGGTATTCTATGACTATACATCTTAGAACACCCCAATCATTGGCGGTGGTCAGTGTCCTTACAGTGTTGGGTGGGGGGGGAGTTTTGCACTCTTGCAAATGATAAAAAGACAATTCTCTCGTAATGTAGTGAAACACATAGCCGAAATAGCCCGATTCCAGTTTCAATTCACCTCAAAGAGATGATGATGGAGGTTTCTGTATATGACACAAATGCATGGGGGGAGGGAGGTGAGTAGAGGGGGTGACTTTTGACCTACACCTGTCAAAACCTAGTTTGATGAGAAGTGGTGTGTGTATATATACTGTGTGTGTCATACAAATAAGAGAGGGGGACATGTTAACTGAGGATGATTAAACATTCTGCTGGGTTTACTGAGATCATGCTAGTTGCACCTGCCAATTTTGTGGGTAAAATTCTTCACTTCTGTAAAATAAGCATAAACATGGTGCAGATAGAATTAACAAAAGCCAGAGTTGTAGTGGCAAAAATAAATTGGCATTAAGTATACGCTTTTATATAGTAGTATGTACTTTGTAGGACTACACTGGACAAAGCGGTGTCTACTGTGCACCAATCAGGATTTAACATTTCAATCAGAAGCTGATGGCAGGGTAACATATGCTAAAGTATTTCCCATAATTACTGTGCTTTTCTTTCTCTTCCAGTTACTGACTAAGAGTTTCAGAATGCTCATGAAAACAAGAGGAAGGGGGGTGTGTGCTTCGGGTGTGGTCCTGGTCTTGAATGTCTAATTGAAATCTCCAATTCACTAGCTACAACTCCAGCCTCAGTTGTTGAATGAACAAAACAATGCTTGGTGTAGACTTGAGTTATGTACCTGTGGGGATACAGAGAGGAGAAAATGGACCGGATGTAGGTCAATACTGGTAATGGCCTTGGAGGTGGAGGCGATGAGGGTGGAATGAAGAAAGCGAGAGTGAGCTGAGGTGAATGGACTGAATGAAACAGTGGATACAGGGATAGGAAGTCTACTGGTGCAGCAGGGGCGCTTTAAGTTGGAGATGCAACTGTGCCTAAGACCAGTTGGAAGGCTGTCAGCAGTGTTGGATGGAAGATCAGCAGAGGATGTAGGCAGGGCCAAAACAGGATGCAGATCCTGATTTCCAGAGAAGCTTACAATGCTGCACAGGAGACTGGGAGAGATGGTGATTGGCAACTCGGTGCCCAAGGGAAGTGGCATTACATGTGCCCTGGAGAGAGGGTTGGAAATATAGAGGACAGGCAGCAGCCCAGTGCCAGGAAGGAAGAAGAAATACTGGACAGCCTGGAGCCTGAGGAATAGAAAAAAGGGTATTGAAGAGAATGAGAGAACAGAAAGGACACAGGCAGCCTGGTGCCTGACACAAACAAACATTGAGCAGCCCAGTACCTAGTGAACAGGAAGAACATGGAATGGAAAGAGGAGCAAAAGAGGACATGATGTGTGCACCCTGTGCCAGAAACGGAAATTGAGGAAGAAGGTGAAAGTGGAGCGGCTCAGTTTGAAACACTGGTAGTCGACAAGAGGAGCTATGTTGATTTGGATGCAAAACTGAGAAGTGGTGCATCCAGATGACTTCCTGGTGTGAGGGTTATGTTGAGTGGAAGAAGTGAGGAGTTTAAATAAGGCAGCACTGTTGTCTGATCTGTGACAAGCGAAATGTTTCTCCCTCTGTTCACTCTGGATACCTACAACTGTCCAGTTGGAGATCAGTTTCAGAGGCATAGTAGCAAGAGATCAGCAAGGAGTATGAGCACAGATAGTATAGTAAGTATTCAGACCCTTTGCTCAGTACAAGGCGAACTATTGCTGCCAGAGATCAGGTTGCTGGACTGGTCAGAACAGCTGCAAGCTGTGCCAGAACAGGGAGAGTCATCAGGTGATATCCTGTTGTGGTCTGGGTGAGACCCATGGTAAGGGGAAGATCTGTAGTGAGGAAAACTGTGATGTTGAACAGACATGCCTGGGTGAGGCGACAGCTGATGAACCCCTGGAGGACAATAGGGGAGGTAAATGACAGCTTTGGGATGAGTCCTGGGGCCCGTTTCAAGAAGGAGGTTTAACAAACTCAGAGTTCAAACCTGAACTCTGAGTTGACTTACACAGAGTTAGAAAACTTGGAGTTTTCGGTTTCAGAACAGCTGAAAAGAGTTGGTTTAATCAACTCTGAGTAGGTTGACTCCGAGTTAGGTGCGTGCAGCGCGACTATAAAAAGCCCTGAACAATGGAGTGAAGACATTACGAGTCACCATGGCAACAGGACCAAGCAAAAATAGGTCTGCGTTTTTTCCCCGACAGAAATGGATGTGCTACTACAAGCATATAGTGACTACGAGCCCATATTTCGTAAAAAAAAAAACACGGCTGCAGCGGCGAAAGAGAGAGAGTTAGCTTGGGGGAAAATAGCTGCCCGAGTCAATGCGTACGTTTACATTTTAATCATACAGTGTTCGGTGTAAGTAATTACTAAATAATGTTAGTATTGTTATTATTTGTCACTTGTAAAGTAAGGAATGGTTCTTAATTCTTCAATAATTGAATGAGTAACTTCAGTAATTGCATAAAATACCGATTTTTGTACGAATTAAAAGTGCAGTTTTATGTC
>NW_018128066.1:2827378-2836138 GCF_001952655.1 Monopterus albus | reverse complement strand
TACATGGGGATATGACAAAAAATCAACTCGTGGCCTCAAAATCCTCTCCCGACATAAATTCAATTCCCTGCGAATTAATACAGCCTCCTAATTTACAGGATCCTCTATAAATGGACATGCCATTTTGGTCTCTGCGTGACGGAAACATTTTCAATCAATGAATGTACTGAAAGATTAATGAGGTAAGACTATTTAAACACCTCTCACTTTAAAAAGGGGCGGAGAACGGAGGAAACTCTGGGTTTCCCGAACAAAACCTGCTCCCAACCAGGTTAGGTTCACAGAGTAAGTTGCCATAGTAACTGACTGAGTTTAGATTACCTCTCTTTTTGAAACGGGTTTAACTTACCCCGCTTTCACGGGTTTAAGTTACCTCCGTTTCTGGAACCGAAAACTCCGAGTTTTCCTCATTTTGGGGTTAACAAACTCAGAGTTTCAACAAAACCTCCTTCTTGAAACGGGCCCCTGGTGTGACAGACAGGAATGCTGGATGCTTTAGGGGTCATGATAGGACTGGAGAAGAGCATGGGAGCAGGGAGATTGAGGAGGCAGCAGCAGATTACTGCACAGAATGCTGAACAGCCTGCTAGGTGAAGTGCTCCAGGGGAACTGTTCCTGAACTTCAAAGCCAAATCTCCAATAATCGTGCTATTTTATTTGTTTTTATTTTCATTTTATACTGTATATTATATCTTAGCTTACTTTTGTTATGTTACATTCAGAATGTGTGTTTGCCACAGTTGTGTTTGCCCTTGCAGCAGATTTTGACAAACCACACTAACAGCACACATGTATTTGAAGCCAAATTTCCTTTCCATCTCCTAAAAATGACACATAGCCATTATGGACCCCAAGACACGTATCTTACTAGGCAGCTGGACATGGTTAAGATTTCTCTCAGGGAATGAGGTATGGAATAACCTTGTTTTCCATCCTAATTGGCTGAAGCTTTAGAGAAGGTGAGAGGTGAGGTTGAGAAAGCACTTTGAACATGGTGAGAAAGAAAACATTCCTCGTCAGCTCTGAAGGATTGCATACATTAAGATGCTTCATCTGTGAATGCAAGAGATCACATTTAATCAGTGGCAGGCTGTGCATTTAGTACCTGGGCCTTCAGTGGGGACTTACCCGACTTAATTCTGTCACGCTCCTGCCCCTCTTGCTTCCTGTCATGCTTTTATTTTCTCATCACTTCCTGTTTTGTTTCACCTCAGTTTTGGCCCTTTTATTTAATCATCATTAGTTCACCTGCTCCTTATTGTTTGCACCTGTTTTTCACTTCTATTTAGGCAGCGTCCTCCCACCAGGACGCTGCCAGATTGTTCTAGACCCCAGCTCTGACTCTCCAGCACTTATCCCTTGCCTGACTCTCTGTTTTTGACCTAGGATTACCGTTTCTTGACCACCGTGTTTTGTCTATGCCCTCTCAGATTCTGATCGCCTGCTGTGTACCGACCTTCTGCTTTTGTCCCCCTTGACCTCGAGTTTGGATCCCCTGGCTATACCTGTTAACCGGCGCCGACCCTGGACTGTCTTATCGACCTGAGTTATATCCTGGACTTTTGTTAGTTGTTTTGTTTACCAGTAAAGAACTTTTCGCTACCTCAGTTCGTCTGGTTATTTAATTGAGTTCACCACAACCTCTGTTTGGCATCTGTACACGCCAAACGTGACAAATTCATTTCTTAATACCACCACTATCACATCACAATTATAGAAACCATCAATACTATACAAAAATGTAATATAACAAAGCATGGCATTACAGATAGAGAGGTATATCACGTATTGAGGGTGAATACCCTTTTTTTACTAAAGCAAGAAACCCAGTTAAGACAACTTTTCTATAGCCGTGGAGGCCAAGGCTGCGAGTTGACTCTGTCCAGTCCTATTCCTGGCATACGTTTTTATTCCCTTTAGGGCAGAGAATGTCCGCTCGACAGTTGCAGTGGATATAGGGATAGTCAAGATCAGACATGCCAATCTGTAAAGCTGTGGCATGCGTTCAGATTTTTTTTGGTGTAGGAAATTGAAGAGATGAGTGGGGCATTTCCCTTCAAAGCATACATCACATTCAATTCTGTTTTTAAACAGGACAGATCAAATAGTGTTCCGTGGCTCTGCGTCAAGTTGGAGAAGGCTGTATGCAGGAAATTTATCCAATATTTCTGAAACTGCTGGTGGTCGAGGAGGGAGAGAAACATTAATTGTTTGTGATTTTGAAATCTATTCTGTATCTGGCAAAGAATGTTGTCCAGAACGCCATTGTGGATTTGCTGGTAGTGTGCGCGAATGTCACCTTGCGCTGGCCCTCTCCGTGCACCTGGAGCACCTGAGATGCGCACAGTGGAGTAGATAGCACCAAACCAGCCCCTCTCCCGCTCAGTGGTGTCACAAAACTCCTTCACCCTTGCCAGACAGAATTGTACATCCAGTGAGTTGTTCTGTAGTATTCCAAAAAGCACATCAGAATGCTTAGAAATCCCATTGAATGCGTGCAGCAAAAAAACAAACTCAAAGTCAGTATTAAATCCATCAGCAAAACGCACAGAGTCCTCATCATATTAGTCGTGATGTTCCAGTGTGTGGTTAAACACCTCCTTGAGGGCAACCCTCTTCTTAAAAAAATGTACTAACCAATCTTGAGTGTACTGCCAAAGAGTTGGTGCCACGCAAGGAAGATGTCGCTAGCAAATATCGTCCAGTAGTTGCGTGCGCTTCAGAGGTCTGGAGATAAATGCAGCTAGGCTATTGAGGTGGGCAAAAAAGATCTTTCATTCTTTACGCTTTGAGACCCCTTGAGCCAGTACTAAATTCAGTCGATGTGCGTAGCAGTGTATGAATGAAGCCATAGGTGCCCTCTCCTTAATTTTGACCTGCACCCCATTTAGTTCAGATGACATGACTGCTGCGCCATCAAAACACTGTGCCACAACTTTATCCAGACATTCATATTTCTCCAAGAAACGGATGATAAGAGCAGCAATGTCATCAGCTCGCCTGCCACTTGTAACATCTTCATATTTGACAAATCGCTCCTTGACACCTGGCTCCATCACATAAGGAACAGTGTGAGCTGCGCTGCTTTACTCATGTCTGTCGTCTCATCCACCATAACAGCGACAAAGGGTGCCTTATGAATCTCCTTTTTTATCTCTTCTCCCATCACATCACCAATAGCATTAATCAGATCATTTTGTATTCTCCCTGAAGTCCCACACAACACAGTAGACAGATGGCAATGCAAGTCTGCATTGTTTTCAGCAAGAAAAGAAAGAAGCTCCATATAGTTCCCTCTGTTTGTGGATCCAGCACTTTCAGTGTGTCCCCTGAATCAAAGTTCCTGTTTACCCAAAAAGATGACACAATCTATCCGTCTTTTCAGTATTTCCCTATTTTTCCTTCACCATTTCATTGTGGAGATCTGTTTCTCTGTGCACTTGTTCGTTGAGCTGGAGATCAACTCTGGCTTCCCCAAATGTTAAAAGCACTGCAGCTTGCAAACCCCCACTATGGCTTGGTGTCACCCTGCTGCCTTGGTTAGATAACTCAAGTTTGCAAACCCTCTGTGACTCAACACAAAGTCGATTACTTGCATTTCCAGCAGTATAATTTGCAATGCTCCTCAGCGGTTGTAAGCTAGTGGTACCGCTGGTAGGCACTGGTCTGAGATTGCTACAGATGTGTTTTGCTAGTCAAACTTAGTGTTGCCAACTCCTCAGTAGGGCGGACAAACCCTTTCCCAGGATGAGACAAGCTAGCTAGCTTCGGGGTTGACTAGAGTTGCTAAATGATGTCATCACCTAATGTGCATAATAGTCAATTTGCATGTAATTGTAATGGACACTGAAGGAGACAGGAATAACGTCATAGGAGAGACAAATAGTGAGTAAAAACACTTTAAATATGTTTAGAACTAGAAATGAACTTTCTTCTGTTGATTCTTAGTTTGTTTAGTTTTTTTTAATTTTGCCATTGAAATAGGCCATCACTTCTCAAAATAAATTCATGACTTTAGTGCTTTGTCTAGAGCCGTATTACATAAATCTGTTTTGTCCTGTATTGTTAAATGTTAGAATATCAAATTTAATCAAAAGACTTATGTGGGGTGTAATTGCCAGCTCCACGTCCATCCCTCCTCCTTTAAACAGGGCTCAGCGGTGGTTTTGCGCATGCGCAATTCATTAGCAGTCTGGATGCGGAGCGGCGTGGGTCTCCTCTCTGCTCTGACTGCTGCATGAGGCTGTCAGGTTTGCCCGGCTACACCTGCCTCTCTCACCTCCCTCACTGTTGTTTTCTCATCTTCGGCCCCTGATTACACCACCTGGCACACCTGATCCACATCCCTTGATTGTTTCCAGCTGCACCTCATTAGTTCTGCCCTTATTTATACCCTGCTCACCTATCACTCCCTTGCCATTTCAATCTCGTTCTCAAGCCCTCACCATAGTATATTGTGTTTTATCTTATCCAGTACTTATTCTCCTTGTTTCCTGTCGTTACTCAGCCTGGACTTCCCGTTGCCACTCCTCTCTCAGGCTGTTCCCTTCCTCTACGGACTACTACCTCCGGACCTTGGCTCCACTCAACCCTTCCAGTCTCCACCAGACAGGTCAATGCACAGTCACCAGTTACCATCTGTACAAACTCCTGTCTTCTTATCTCCTCAGTAACCTCTGTTTCCCACCACCTCAGGAGTGACCCTAGTGACGCAGCTCGGCCTATCCCATCCATCTCATCACTCTACTGTTGCGGCTGCTGATTGACACCCGGTTTACTCAGTTCATCTACACCTGCTTGTTTCTTGCCATTTCACAACACTGTACATAAATAAATCACTGCTTGCACTGAAGTCAGCTACCTGGGTCCGCCATTCTTTTTGCTCACTCACTTCCTGTGTGCGAGCAAACTTAACAGAGGCTACTGTACTGTGAGAGCTTTGGAACAGGGGAGGGGCTCATGGTAGCACCCGCTGCTCATTGAGGACAGTAATTGCAGAGTGATACGTGCTTTCACGTGAGTCTCCAAAACACCAGAAAAGTTTCCAATAACACCAGAAAAAGTTGCTAGACTTGTCACTAGTCATTTTTGACAAAAAAAAAAAGTCACCAAGAGGATTTGGAAAGTCATCAGATTTAGCGAGCAAGTCGCCAAGTTGGCAACACTGATCAAACTTGGCTGTAACAGTTTTGCTCTGAAATGCTGACATTATTGTGGGCCAGTGAATTTGAAATCTGATTGGTTAAAGAAACAGTCCCATTGCTAATATACTGTAGTTTAAGTTACATCGGCCAGCACTACTGATTCTGAAGGCCCTGGGCAGATTAGATGGACATGGCAGCACATAGAGGCTGAAATCCGATTGGACAAAACAATCTAACATCCACATACATGTACTGGAAGCAGTGCAGCCAAGAGAAATGCTACAAAATGAAGAGAATAAACTGTTGGGAATAAATTTATACCGTTTCATAGAACAAATATTAGAACTTAGGTTGTAAATGTAGGTCAGTGCTTCTGATAGGGCCAGCAGAGAAGGCCTTGCTGGCCCTGACGGCCCACCACTGCATTTAATGAAATTTTTTTTTTTTTCCAGAAGCTTCCTGCTCTTCAGTCATTAGATTGCTGCAGATATTTCAGCATCGCTTGCCTTCCTACTAACCTACAGAAATGAAAGCACAATACATTTAAACTCTAATACTGTGTTCCAGACTAAACCAAATTTCACTGATATTCACTGAGTATTAGTGGTTTGATTCCCGTTGGTCTTTCAGGCATAATTCATAAGTCAGTTAGTTAAGGAATACAATCATACTTTTAGCTGTTCAACCTTTTCTTTCATTCTCTGACCACAAACCCACACAAATACACTTGGTTCATTTATTTAATTTCCCTCCTGTGGCGACTGTGATCCAGTGTGTAGAGTGGTTGTCTCCCAAACAGACAGTTCGAATCATGGTGCCTGCGGTCCCCATGTCGAAGTGTCCTTGGGCAAGACACTGAAACCCCAATTTGACCCTGATGGTTAGAGCAATTGGTGTGAGTTGGTGCCACAGATGGCTGCCTTGGTTCTGTACCAGAAGCAAATTCCTTGTGTGTGTAACATACTTGGCCAAATAAAGGTGATTATCCTTCTTCCCTATCCAATTTTTTGTACTCCTCCATTATGTTTGACTCTTAATATATTTTTGGTTTCATTTGGCCCTTTTAAGGTTTTCTGTCTATATTAAGAATTTATATTTCTCCACTGTTTCTCTCTCAAGTTTTTTGTCATTTGTAAAAAAAAAAGAAGTCATAACTAAGTGATGACGCAAAGGTTTCTATAAATATTAAAACACAGCACCATTTTGTTAAAGTAAAGCAGGAACCCTGTTGTATGACAAAAAACACCTTGACTTAAAGAAGCAATATAATTGTAAAGTAGACTTTTAGGTAAATATAAGCTCAAAGTCTGACCTTTAATTGAATCCTTCCTCCTTCTCCAGACAAACATCTGCACAATAGCAGCACCATTTATTTATTGTCCTTCATCTTGAATTATTACAGGGGGAATGAAGGGAGCCATTAATTAGACAGGGATGTAAGATGCCTCAATGCCAATAATGTGTCTTGCTAGTGATTACTTAGAGAAAAGCTCTTTTTTTTCATATGTGGCTGAAAGCCACACTATTTTCTGGGAGTTGTACAGGAATGAAGATAAAGGGATGGCATTATTCAAAAACATACAAACCCAAGGCCAAGATTGGTGTAACCCCAATTGAAAATTAACATCAATATCAAAATACCAAACTAAAGTAAAGCAGAAGTGCATTCATCTGCAAAATGTTCCTGAAACTGATGCATAATGTGGCTCTGCTCAAAACTGTTCACTGCTGCTGCTATACTTTATAACTAAAATTGAAACTAATTGATATTTTCATATATTTGGTATGGCTCACATGGCCTTCAGGGTTTTAACTGTGCACAGTGTGGTGATTTTGGCAGCTAGCATTCCAGAAGCAAATGTCTGGATTTAAAGCTGATAGACTGCCCCATAATGAAAATTCCTGTACATCAATGGCATTTGTGATCTCTGTTTTGTTGTTGTTTGTTTCTTTTTCTCTTTATTAATGCATAAGGTGCACTGGATGTCAGTGACAGACTTCTAATGGGCAGGAAGAAAACCGGGGAGGCCATTTTGGTGGACACCCCCTGGACCAGACAGGAAGCTGAGGAGGTCATTCTGGTGGATCAACTCCAGACCAGGCAGGAAGCCAAGAAGGCAATTCTGGTGGACAACCTTTGGACAAGGCAGAAAACCAAGGAGGCCATTCTGGTGGCCTTGGAAACAAACAAGAAGCAGAGGTCACTCGAGAGTACAACCTAGGCGCAAGGCGAAGAGCAGGAGAGGTCATGCAGGATGATGGCCTCAAAGCTGAGCAGAGGAATGAGATTGCTTGGGAGGATGGCCTAGGTGCCAGATGAGGAGTAGAGGAGATCATTCACGATGATGGCCTCAAAGCTGAGCATGAGGACGAAGCCACTCGGGAGGATGGCCTTGGGACCAGACCAGGAACTGTGAAAGCTGCTTGGGCAGAAGGCCTTAAGATCCAGTGGGACACAGGAGAGGCTGCTCTAGAAGTCTGACAGAGAAGTGGGCAGAGTGTTCAGGAGGACAGCCTTGGAACAGAGCAGGTGGCTGGCGTTGATGGAAAAGGTCATCTGGAGAATGGCATGTAGGCAGAATATCTGTGCAGATTCTCAGTCATCCAGGTCATAGTAAACCGCAACTGAAATAACCTTGGAAATTAACTGGACTTGGATATTTAGATCGAAGACGTTTCACCGCGCATCCAAGATGCTTCATCAGTTCTGACTGACTGGTGTTGAGTCGGAGGTATTTATCCCCCTCGGTGTGGTTTCAGTCCTTAGAAGGTCAACACTGCCCATTAACGACTGAGTCATTACAGCCCAGTATCAGTGAAGGTCGTTACCTGTCTTTGGATCCTCCCCTTTCAACCGACGCCTATTGTCCTGGTGGGCATGTTTGGGCAACAGGTGAAACGTTTTCGATCTAGATATCCAAGTCCAGTTGATTTCCAAGGTTATTTCGGTTGCGGTTTACTATGACCTGGATGACTGAGAATCTGCACAGAAACACAGGAAAATACATTGAATAAGACTATACAAGTTTTCACTATAGATGATATTACTAAAATTATCAACTAGGTTTCTGTAATACTTTTGATCTTTTTTGCATCTTTTTATATTGGACCTAAATACCTATAAGTTAAGATGATTTTTGAAAGAGAAATGCATAATAAATGGTGGGTCCCAGCAAATATATATACACACACACACACACACACACACACTCAGCCTCTTCTCCTCCTCTCTAGCCCAAGGCTTGGACCACATAGCAGAGAACATCCTCTCTTTTCTGGACGCACGCTCACTGTGTGCAGCAGAGCTCGTTTGTAAGGAGTGGCAAAGGGTCATCTCGGAAGGAATGCTTTGGAAAAAGCTGATTGAACGCATGGTCCGAACTGACCCGCTGTGGAAGGGGCTGTCTGAGAGACACCAGTGGTGAGACTTGACATAAAACAGAAGGCTGGTTGTCATGCCATTGTTTTACAGAAAGATAAAAAAAGTCATACTGCCGAGAGAAATTTATTGGCACCCCCAGCGCTTCGCAAGGAAAGTCCAACAACTGCAGCTGGAGCAGGACGAGACCATGGTCTCATATGATGTCACATCCTTATTCACTTGCATCCCCACCAC
>NW_018128066.1:2823916-2827341 GCF_001952655.1 Monopterus albus | reverse complement strand
ACTCTGCTGGAACTCTGTTTAAACACCACTTACTTCCAGTTTAGGGGGCACTTCTATAGGCAACAACACGGCTGTGCTATGGGCTCCCCAGTGTCTCCTATAGTTGCCAACCTGTACATGGAAGAATTTGAGAAGAAAGCCCTGGCTTCCTTCGCTGGCACCGCTCCCAGCCATTGGTTCCGCTACGTGGATGACACATGGGTTAAAATCAGGACCCAGGAGGTAGAAGCTTTCACCAAGCATATCAACTCGGTGGATGACAACATCAATTTCACTCGTGAGGACGCCAGGGATGACTACCTGGCCTTTCTGGATTGTGCAGTCCACTTGGGAGGGGACAGAGGTGGCATCAGCACCCTCACTGACCCACTCGGGAACAGACACTGGCCCCCCAGCATTGGTCTCTTTGTTGCCTCCGTCTCTGACCTCTCCTTCCAGAAATGGAGTGTGACACGGGGTGTGAGGCTGTGGCGAGGTCTTCTTGGAGCAATCCTTCCTCCGGGCTCTCCTCTCCACTAACCCCCAGGACACATAACCAGATGGGTTCCCCAGAATGGGGAACTCTCAGGATCGGGTGCAGGTGAGTCCTGGTTAGGCCCCGGCTTGGGTGACAACACTGCCTCTCCAAGACGGACAGAAGGGAGGACTGAATCTCAGATGCAGCGCTGTTCATTGGGACAGGGTGGTTGTACCAGTGGGGTGCTCCATTTGAGCCTTGAGCTGGGCTCTAATAAAGTCAGTCTCCACTGAGCTGAGGTGGGTCTCATTGAGCTGGGACTGACAAACTGGCCAAGCTGGAGAGACAGACACCACTCCCACGTTGACTTAGCAGTAGGCAGGCTGTAGCGCAGAAGCCAGAGGAGACTGCAAGTTTGACCTCTGAGGTGGTACCTGGACTGGAGAGGTCTCCTTCACATCAGGTGGGGCTCAGTGGCAGCTCTGTCCATGCTGCTCCTTCTGACCCAAGTGAGGGAAACCTCATTTGTCTCCCTGATAGCGATCAACTGGGCCATGATTTAAGGCATTTCAGGTCTGGTCCTCAGCCAAGAGCAGGATTGACATAGCCCTTCAACCCAAGAAAAAGTTAGTAGTCTCTGTACTGGATGTTGGGTGGTCAGCAGTTGTTGAAGCAGAGCCTGAATCAGACAGCAAATGACAAGCCACTCTCTTTCCTGGTCAGCTGCATTGTCGAGAGCATCTTGACCAGCTGCATCACCATCTGGTATGGCAGCACTACTTCTATGGACCACAAGCACCTGCAGAGAGTGGTAAAGACTGCTGAGAAGATCACCAGGACTCCACTGCCCTCTCTGCAGAGCGCCTACCACCGCAGAATAGCTGCCTCCATCCTCAAGTACCCCACCCGTCCCCAGCATGGACTGTTCACACCTCTACCCTCAGGCCAGAGGTACAGGAGTGTGAAATGCAGGACTTCTAGACTGAAAATCTGTCTTTCCAACTGCTATCAGACTCCTAAACAGCTGACAGGAGTATACATTCAGGACTTACCTCATGTAATGTCACCTGTACTGTTTACATTCCCAGTTTGCACATGCACATGCATAATTGCACACTCGCTGCCACCTATTACACATCCAGCGCCAATGTAGCAAACATTCTCTTTATTACAGTATTTTCATTTTTTTTTATTACATTTGTTTCCACTTGCTGTTTTTAAGTGCCTTTAGATTTTGTGTACTATTTAGCTACCTTTATATTTAGATTTGACTTTGTATTGTTTGGCATTCATTGTGGACAGCAAAGTAAGAATTTCATTGTACAGGGAAACACATTTCCTTACTGTGCACATGACAACTCTGAGTCTTGAGTCTTGAGCTGGGTCCTTCACTGGCTAGTCAGTTCTGTTATGTAAAAATGTGGATCAGGAACTAAGCAGAGAGCTTAGAAAGTCTCTATTAACAGCAAGAGTACAGAGAACACAAGTGTAGCTGTGGTACCAGGAGCACTCAGGTGGGTCAGGCAGGCAGGACCTCCCGAAGGTAGTAAGCAGAGGCAGGCAGAGTGAGATGGGCAGAGTGGTGCTGAGGCCGCACCAGGGAGTTGAGGTAGGACCAGAACCAGGCTGTGGCAAGGAGGTGCATGGGTGAGTAACAGGGTAAGGTGACGGAGACAGGTGAGTAACAGCATCGCTGGCTGAACAGGAATACACAGCAGGATAGGCTGGGACAGGAGACATGGCCAGTGTAGCTGGGGGTTCAGGTAACTCACAGGTAATGTGGCTGAGTCAGGAGAGTTGACAGCATGCGGGCATCATCAGGGGCAAAACAGATAGGAATGAGAAACACAGGTGAGTGGCAGACAGGACAGAGGGAGACTCATACAGTGTACTGACGTCTTCGGGAGACAGTGTACTGACGTCATCGAGAACAAACCAGGCAGGAACAAGAAGCACAGGTGAGTAGCAGATGAGGACACACATTGTACGGACGTTGTCGGAAACATACCAGACAGGAATGAGAAAACACAGGTGAATGGCAGACACAGGGAGCCTCACACAGTGTATTGACATCATGAGAAGAAATCCAGTATGATCAAGTGAACAGAGTCAGTTTCATCAACTTTGTCAGGATTGTAGTAACATCAAACCTTGTCAATGGACCAGCAAGAGACTGAGGGAAAGGAGGAGGTATATATGGGCTGTAGACAGGGAGATAATGATCAGCAGGTGAAAACAATGAACAGTGACTGTGTACTGAGGCTGGGGCAGGTGAGGTGACACAGAGCAGGAAGTCTAGCAAAATAAAAGTTCTTGGAACAGGAAATAAAGCTGAACCATAGCACTTGTAGCAAATTTGCAGTTGAAATCGGCTGCAGAGTCAACACAACATCCCTCTACTTCTATGTTTTGTAATTGCAGTTTACATTATATATTTGCTGTAGCTGACAAGCAAATCCAGAGTGATGTGTAGAGCTAATGTGTTTGGGTAATCACATAAAAGCCAACCATTTAATCAGACATGAAAAACTCTGACTGAATAATTGCTGACTGAAGATGTCTTCCATGTTGGTAGACATTTTAGTATGGATGCAAAATGCTGTTATCAAAGTACAAAGCCAGTGCTTGTTTTCGTTGCTTTAAGTATCAGCCTGTAACAACACATGCACACACATATACACTGTACTTCAGTGAGCAGTCAGCTGAGCTGGTTAAAGCTCCTTCTGTTGAAGACTGTCTTACTGCTTTATTAGGCTGCAAAGCAAATACCTACTTCCCTGTAAATCAAACCTTCTCTAAGTCTGTTGCCTGATCATGACTCTTTGCTACTTTTAAATGTCCATCCATCCATCCATCCATTTTCTTCCGCTTATCCGGGGCCGGGTCGCAGGGGCAGCAGTCTAAGCAAAGATGCCCAGACCTCCCTCTCTCCAGACACTTCCTCCAGCTCCTCCGCGGGAATGCAGAG
>NW_018128066.1:2813426-2823532 GCF_001952655.1 Monopterus albus | reverse complement strand
TGAACTCCTCCACTTGAGGCAGGCACTCTCCACCAACCTGAAGGGAACAAGCCACCCTTTTCCGGCTGAGAACCATGGCCTCGGATTTGGAGGTGCTGATTCTCATCCCAGCCGCTTCACACTCGGCTGCAAACCGCCCCAGTGCATGCTGGAGGTCCTGGTTTGATGGAGCCAACAGGACAACGTCATCTGCAAAAAGCAGAGACATTATCCTGTGGTCCCCAAACCGGACTCCCTCCGGCCCCTGGCTGCGCCTAGAAATTCTGTCCATAAAAATAATGAACAAACAGAAGCTCCTTACCAAAAGCTTTCTCAGTTTAACATAAGTTGGTATCCAAAGAAAGTTAATGCAAACAAATGTGTTCACCCTCAAAGTATAGCTGAAAGTCTGCACTTTCATCTGGAAGTGGTGGTCATATCCACAGTAAATTTAGACTAAAGCATCCTTATGATATCTTTATACTTGCAGATTACATTGCATATATTTTCATTGTCATTTATGTTGAATATCCTTGCCTATGACTTTGTGTTCATGCTTAAACTCCTCCATGTACTTGGACATTGTTTTTCCGTCATGATTAGAACATAGGCACAGCTACAGAGAAGAACAAGTTATAAACATGCTAATCCATTTAGAAACACTGATGTTGTAGAAACACTGATGTTGTTTTCTCACACAGGCATCAGTTACATTCATGCTGAGAAGTAATACAGAGTTGGCTGTGCTGTGCCAGATATTTAAGATGGATTTTTCCCCCTGTAACATGCATTATTATTACTGCTCTGAATTTACGTCTCTCTGTCTGTGTCAGTGCCTATGTAGGTCCCTCTCATTCCACTTCCACCTTGGGTGCTTTCTTGTCCCTCTCTATCTCTCTCTTTCTCCATCTGTCTGTTTTTCCCTCTGATTGCTGTATTGCTATCAGCACCAAGTCAGAAATGTTCCTGTTATTGATGCACACCAATGCACACCCTCTGACAGGAGCAGACGGCATGAAAAGAGAAGCTGCTGAAATAAATACATATGTAATGAGGGAAAAGGAGCTTGGCAAATGGCTTGCCAATTTGTATTTGTCAAAGGCTGAGCTAGGGGTGCATTGACATATAGATCTCTAATGGAGTCACTTCTCAAGTTATTTAGAGGGGTTTACATAAGGCAGCACACCTTCCTCAAAGTGCAGTCTCTTTAGAGAGGTACTAGATTATCTATGTACCCAATTTTCTTCATTATGGAAGTCCAATGAAGACTTGAACTCACTGTGAATGTCTTCACTGGAAAAATAACATGTCATTTCTGTCACTGTCTTTGCAAAATATACAAACCTGGGCAGCTGAGCATTCCTACAATTCCTGCAGTGTTGAAATTAAGTAACTCTTCAGTGTTTGGTAAACTACTTTAGAGAGATGGTGATTCAACTGTATGGTCAATTTGGAGGATGTAATTTGTGCTGCTGCTGAACAATAGTGCATTATACTGATAAGTTTTGTCCACCCAATTTATATCAGTGAGGCTAGGCTAAATAACAGAAACACATCTCTGAATAATGCACTACAGCTAAAAAAACAGCACAAACTGCAGCCCCCACAATGATAATACAATTGAATCAACACCTCTCTGAAACTGTTTAAACAACAAAACCACCATGAAGGAGGGTTCATTACAGGAATATTGTATTAGACTGCAGTAGTTTTAGTCAGGTGTAAGTGTGTAACTGAGTATAAAGGTTACCTTTTAACAAAACACTAAACCACTATCCAAGTGGTTTAGAAAAACATACAGTTGTGATCATGTTCCAAGATGCCTAAGAATTTTGTTGAATGCTTGCTGTCTGCATTTCCCCAGAAGAGTTGTGTGTAAAAGTAAAAGTAAAAGTAACTCTCCTTTCTTCTTAGTGGAGTTGCATTAGCCTGGAGAACAAATGGCTCAGAGATACAGTACGACTTTTGTTTTAGGAGTATTTGGTTGCGCTGCATTACAGCTTGAGTGCAGGACATCTACTATATTTGTTTATTGGCATGTGAAGCAACAGAAACAACTAAACTCAGAGTACTGAATGTATTTTAGCCTTTACAATTGAATTTCCACAACAGAAAACATCTCTTACTGCTGTTTACTGTTGAACTTATTTCAGTGCCAAAAACGTTTGTGCAGCTTCCATGCATTCTGTCTCATTATGAAGCTTACTCTTACTATCCACAAATAAATAAACAGCTATTTCACTTTAGAAAATAGAGCTATAGTATTTTTATCCAAACAACTTCAGAACAAAGCCAAAATGCATTTTTGCACTATATTCATAAAAAAGCCAGAAACTCCAAAAAAAATCATGAAAAAGTTTTTTTTTTTCATTTGGATGACTTAGAACATTTGATGTACAGTATTGATACCAATGCAAATGCCTGTAGTGTAAAAAAAATTTATGATGACCATAACTGTATACTATATACTTTATATACAGTATATACTGTATATGTATATACTATGGTATACAGTAGTATACCATAGACAGTCAGCTCCTAGAAGTGGAGCCACTGCAAGTCGATCACTCCCTGGTGGCTGGCTGCAGTACAGGTCATAAACCACACCAGCTCCACATGTTATTGGAATGGACATGGGCTAAAAAAGTACAAATCAAATAAAATTTTCCCTGAGGTTATTTCTGTCATTTTTGGTAGATATAATCACATTGATGTGTGTAAAAATGGTCATTTTTTTGGCAAGGCTGTTTTAAATAAGTTATTTGATGAAATAAAAAGGGTGGAATTTTGGAAGATTTAACAGCTCTGATTGGTGGTTCAATATGTATGTCAATTATCTATTTGGTCGCTACTGTGCAGAATCTGGTTGGAAAATGCTAAGATGGCAGCTGCTGTATTTGCGATATTTTGGCTTCAATTTTGCATAGTGGGAGAAGTGGTGACATGCTGTCCAAATTTATATAAAGTCAGTGATCAAGACAAACATGATGCATGCAACTTAAACATCAACTGAAGAGCTAAAACAGGGTGGCATACCAAAATGGAACACGGTGGAGTGATGAAGAGAATATAACATTCCTCAAAGTAATGCATAAAACAAACAAAAATGCCATAATTCCATCATTTTTTATATTGATTTCAGTTATTTCATCTTGTTGCACCTTCTTCTTCTGGCAAGGGAAAAATAGCACCACCAACTATTTTTCTTAATGAACCAACTCCTTACAATTTGCATAATGGTAGCAAATAGAAATGCACATTAATTTTCATAAAGTTTTTGATAAAATCACAAATCAGTGTTTATTCCCAGTAAAATACTTTTGTTGACACATGTAGTCTGTTTATTAGTTTGAATAGCGAAACACACATTCATTCATTCATTTTCTACCGCTTAGTCCCTGAACGGGGTCACGGGTGGGGCCGGAGCCAATCCCGGCCGGCAATCGGGCGAAGGCGGGGTACACCCTGGACAGGTCGCCAATCCATCGCAGGGCTAACACATAGACGAACAACCACACATACACGCACGCACTCCTATGGGCAATTTAGAGACACCAATCAACCTAAGCTGCATGTCTTTGGTCAGTGGGAGGAAGCCGGAGCACCCGGAGAGAACCCACGCAAGCACGGGGAGAACATGCAAACTCCACACAGAAAGGTCCCAGGTGGGGCCCAAACCCGGAACCTTCTCGCTGTGAGGCAACGGCTCTAACCACTGTGCCACCCTGCTGCCCTACTGTGCCACCCTGCTGCCCTAACACACATTAAGCCTTGAAACTGTAAGATTTGAGTCCTATAGACTAGTTACTTTATCAGCTTTAGTTACTTCTGATACCTGTAGTTCCCTTTAGTTACTTTTCATAACTATTTTTCTTGTCTATACATATTACAGCTGTATTGATGATTGTCCAGAACTACTGAGCTTTGGTTATTTTAATACATTTGTTTCCCTTGCTTATATAACTGTTAGAAATTAATAAATTAGTCAGATAGTTATTAAACTTGGACTCAACTCATAGGTGTGTGATTGATTTTGATTATTGAATAGAATTTTGTAATTAATGTGTGATACTGCAAGAAGATCTTTAGTCTCCAGTATAATGTATTCCTCCTGCAAATGTTATGATTAACCAATGAATGTTTGCTACATGTTGTTTAGACATTTTCCACATTTTTGTCTGAAAAATGCTATAATTGCAATGAAGACCAGCTTACACATAGAAGCTTACATATAGGATCACAGCAACGAAGACCTGCTTACATGCCATTATTTTTATGTTATTATTTGAGATTTTTTCCCTTAGGTACTCAGCTCTGGGCTTTCCCTGGAGGGGGTGGTTTTGGGGGGGGCTCTTCCTTGGATGCCTAATCTGGGGACAATAGGGACATTTGGTTTAGGTTGACACGACAAAAATTGTGTCAAAAGGGGGAATTTGTTAGAAATTAATAAATTAGATAATTATTAGACTTTAATGTGTTAGACTTTAATATGTGTTAGTAATGCAGTTTAGTAAGATTCAAAGTCTGCTCTAGTTTGCTCTGTTTCAAGGTTAGCAGCAAGCCATGACAACAATTGTTTTTTTGTTTTAATCTTGTGTAAGAATTATGTCTGAATGGATGTTTTAGCATACAACATACACACACATTGAGCTACCTCATTTTGTTATGACTAGGTATTACGCAGCTGCTCCAAGCATGTGGAGCTCTAGATAAGAGATGGAGTCTGCTGGACGGACTTTGTCTGTGTAAGGGGTTAGCCCAAAACTGATAAATGTATTAAGTTAGAGCTTGTTGCCTTGGAGCAATGCCTCTCCAGCAGCTTGTCTGAAGGAGGGAGCCCTGGGTTGTGTTCTGTAATCCTTTTTATACATATATTTATGTATATATTTTTGTAAATAAACCAGCACTAAAATCAAGAAAGACGGACTCCTTTTTTACTCAGATCTGTCCAGTAAAAGAACTGGGGTATAACATAACTTACAACTTTAATGAAGTAGAATCTGCTTACTTTGAATGCTGTAACTTCTGTGTAGAGACAGACCAGACAGCCTAGTGACCAGACAGCCTATTTAAATTTTTGCAAAGGCCTGTTTTACACTCACACCTCGACCCACTTAGCATATCCCAAGCTTTGCTTTGTCTTGGGATGTCCTGCAGAGGCCGGGGGCTACAACCTAAGATGACCGCCTGGCCAGTTTAACATACTTATTAGCATCACACACACAGGGGGCCTGCAACTCAGGCCACCCATTAATGAGTGCACCTCGAGATCAAGATCTGGGTGCCGGTGACACACACACAGGCACACACACACACACACACACACACACACCTGGTTTAGATCACATATCAGCAAGCAAGCGCAGGCAGGGGTTGACCTACTCACACCAAATGGCCAAGAGGATTACGAAGTGTGAATTATTGTACCTTTGTTTAGGACAGGGCCTGGCCCAGCCAGATAAAATGTATTGTAAGAACTTAATTTGGGGTTCAGAGAATGGAATTCCTGCAGGAGCTCTGTCTCTCTGATCCCAGTGCTGTAAGGCCTACCTGTGCTCAGACTTTCAGTAAACCTGATATGTGAGTATGTTTTCTGCCCTTTTATGGCAGCGCTGTGTGTACAGTGTGTCCATAGCAGACAGTTCAGTTCCAATTATCCTCTCTGCAGTCTTTATGACCTTATGAAGAGCCTTCCTCTCTGTCTGTGTGGTGTTACCATACTAGACTGTGATGCCAGTAGTGAGGATGCTCTCTACCAGTCCTCTATATGCCTGGGTGAGAGAGCAATGGTTCAACTCAGCATATTTAATGATGATCATGTTGTCATGGTTGGAGATATGTGAGTATGTTTTCTGCCCTTTTATGGCAGCGCTGTGTGTACAGTGTGTCCATAGCAGACAGTTCAGTTCCAATTATCCTCTCTGCAGTCTTTATGACCTTATGAAGAGCCTTCCTCTCTGTCTGTGTGGTGTTACCATACTAGACTGTGATGCCAGTAGTGAGGATGCTCTCTACCAGTCCTCTATATGCCTGGGTGAGAGAGCAATGGTTCAACTCAGCATATTTAATGATGATCATGTTGTCATGGTTGGAGACACAGTCATGGGTGCACAGGGTGAAGAGTTTGGGGCTGAGACAGCAACCCTGCGGTGAGCCTATGCTGATTGTGAGCTCAGCAGACACCCGCCCTCCCATTCTAACTACTTGTGGCCTCTCAGTCAGGAAGTCCAGAATCCAGTTACAGGTGGGAGTTGGTACACCGAGGTCTGTCATCTTCCCAATCAGCCTACCCGGGTGAATGGTGTTGAATGCAGAACTGTAATCCAGGAAGAGCATCCTAGCATACATACTGATGTTGTCCAGGTGTTTCAGTGTATGGAATAAAGCCAGAGCTGTCACGTTGTCCTCTGAACTGTTGGGGCGGTAGTCTACAGTGTCCAGGACCATGTGGTTAATGTTTGTGGCCTCTCAGTCAGGAAGTCCAGAATCCAGTTACAGGTGGGAGTTGGTACACCGAGGTCTGTCATCTTCCCAATCAGCCTACCCGGGTGAATGGTGTTGAATGCAGAACTGTAATCCAGGAAGAGCATCCTAGCATACATACTGATGTTGTCCAGGTGTTTCAGTGTATGGAATAAAGCCAGAGCTGTCACGTTGTCCTCTGAACTGTTGGGGCGGTAGTCTACAGTGTCCAGGACCATGTGGTTAATGTGTGTGAGGACCAGTTTCTCTAAGCACTTCATGGTGACTGATGTGAGCGCCACTGGCCTGAAGTCATTCAGAGTGGATGTGTCTGATGTCTTAGGGACCAGTATGATTTTATATCCCTATTAAATCATGGTTTTTGGTTGGGGAAAACACTCACAGTCTCTGCATATTCATGGATGTTGTCTGTGGCCCTTGTGGTTTTGCCTTGAGTCATTTGGTGTAAGCAGGTTTGAGCCGGATTCCTAGGTGGTCAGATCTACCAAAATGAGTCTTAGGTTCAGCTGAGACAGCATTTCTAATGTTACTTTAACATTGGTCCAGTGTTTTGTTTCCTCTAGTAGGAAAGGTTACAAACTAATACAGTTTAGGCATGCTTTTCCTGAGATTGCAGTGGTTAAGATCTCCCAAAATAATAAAAGCAGCAGCAGGATATGTGTTTTCATGCTCATTAATCATTCTGTACAGTTCCTTTAGTGCAGCTTCCTCTTTGCCTGAGGGGGGGCATAGACTACACTCACAATAATACATTGCAACTTTTGAGGTAAATAAAATGGCCTTAGCTTTAGTGTTAAATATTCCACATCTTCAGAACAGAATTTAGAGATAATCATACAGACTGTGCACCAGGACTGTCTGACGAAGGCGGCCATTCCTCCTCCGCAGGTGTGGTAAATCTGCCCCTTTCTACATTGTAAACTGTGCAGTGCAAAAATGAATAGCATGGCAGGGGCACTTTTGCAACAGTAGGTGAGGAATGGGGACTTAGCATAAAGTGACTCTGAATTAGATGGTTCCAGGTTTAGGTGGTCCTCCTCTTTCATTAGCCCCAGTCTGCGACAAGACAGCTTTTTTATCTATTTATTTTGCAACCATGACCTGCACATTCATTCTCAAAACTGACTTTTGTCCAAAGTGTCAATATTCACAGCTGATAGGAAGTGCCTCTCAGAAATGCCTCTCACAGATGAGCTGACGATGGAGTTGCCAGGGCAACAAGCACCATGATCCCTGATTGACTAACCACAAACACACTCCAAACATCAGGAAGTAGCTCATGTTCATAAGATCCCGTGGTCCTCCACTAATCCGTCTACAGCTGCTGCAGATCTCGAGAATTTAAATGACATGTTTGGAGCAAACAGCAATTTATCAGAGTAAACAGAGTATGCAACAGGTGTGTATTGTTAGCTCCTAGATAATCAGTCAACCAGAGACACATTTTACAGTTTTACAGTACAGCACAGCTCATGTTGAAACGTGACTGCAATGGTTTACAAACAGCCTGCATTCTGCTTCAGTGGAAAGCAACTCACTTCCCTGTGGACAGAGGTGTAAGAAAATTCATGCACACCCCAAGTTCAAGAGCACCTGACATGATTTTTTTTTCCAATTTCTGCTAGCTGGAAGGGAAAAAAAAAATCAGCATATCCTGCTGACAGTATTACTACTCCACCTCCTCTCTCCCTCTCTCTGGATGTCTGATTATTTCTAACTCTCTCTCTCATTCTGTCTCTCCTCTTCTCTGTCTCTTCTAACATCAGAGAAGCACTGCAGCTTCACCAGAAAGCTATGAGATGATGTTCAGTGGCTGGATCTCACACCAGTGCCCTCATCCCTGGAAAAGACCTCGTCAAGACACACACACACACACACACTGTGATGTGTGCACATGTTGTACACTGCCTGCCTTTTACCCCAGTGCTGTCATGCTACCCATCTTGTACAGCAATGCAAATGTGCAGTGGGGGGGGTCATTACAGCAGATCTAGGACCTGCCTGCTTTCATTCATCGAAGACCCAGATACTGGTTTGGTTCCCTGCCTCCCTCTCTGCATGTCTTCCTCCTTGTCTGTCTTTTTCCTCCTCAAATCTCTTGCTCTAGCAAGCCAGTGCATTGTGTGAGCAACCTCCCAACTCCATGTAACACTAATGGCAGCAGAGACCTTTATCTGGCTGGGCAACAGGGTCTTCACAGACAGAGCTGCCCCTAGCTACAGTACATACACAAAAACATACATAAAGCTTTGCCAAAAGAATGACAGAGGAAGGGAAATAGAATTCAATTTAAAAGTAGCTCTGAGAAAGACAAACAGGGGAGGGTTTGATTGTGCTTTCGTTTGTTTCTCCTCCGGTCTTGTTATGCAGCACCATAAATATCAAAACTAATAAGAAAACATGATTTGCGTAATGCAAATCAGTCAGTCGGTGTCAGTCACTAAAAACACTAAATAAGTTTGTTGATGGTGAGCAGAGACACAGTCCAGCATCATCCTGTACAACACACAGAAATATGTCACAAGTTTCATTCAAATTAAGACATGCCAGGCTAAAATTATTGGCTCTTTAATGAATTGCATTATCATCAGCAAACACAGTGATTTTCTCCCAACCATGAAAGCTCCTGAGAGAAGATAGATATAATGTAGCTATAAGGCCAGTCTCCTCTCAGCCACTGCAGGAGGAAATCATCAGGTGCAGGGGCTGCCACATAGTCACAGTGCCCCCTCTTGGCCAACACAGCATCAACACCCTGAGAGAGCAATACCCTTGGCACTTCATCCAGCAACAAAAAGCCAAGGGGAAGGCATTTGTGCACACAGCCATGGGACATTCAGAGAATGGCATCCCTTCAGAATATTAAAAGGATTTTCTGCCAAGTGTTTGGCACTCCATGCACTGCTCATGCATACTCAATTTCAGGGTTGCATTTAATAGAAAGCAGCTTTACATGATAGTGTGATGTGAATGCGTACCATTGAGATGAAATTTATTCATGTAAAGCATTTGTAGGCTGCCAGGAGGAGGCTCAGAAATGCAGGGACAGTGTATCTATGTCGGTGCCACAAAGGTTCAGAACTTTACAATACACTGACTGATTTTTAGACTGACTTTACATATTTAAATGTAAGTTTTTCTCCCTACTCTATAGCTACATTTGATAAGTTCCATATTAATGTGCTTTACTCACAAAACCCACCTTTAAATAGGATTTATACATTACTTTCTGTCCATAAGCTGAACAGCTGAGAGAGAGAGAGAGAGAGACTGCTGACAGGGAGACAAATGCTGAAGCTGATACATAGATACTGAATAATGGAACAACTGCTAGGAATCTGTTTGCAGCTATGGGGAGATTTTACAGGGATATCAGGACATTTAGTGACTTGCAGCTGGTAGTGGCTGTCATTTAAAGCTTAGCTGCACTAGATGACTCAGGCACAAACTTAAAGAGGAAACAAGTCTGTTAGGAATCCAACGTCTCAGAATAGGTTCAGCTGTTAAATGAATATATTAATGCCTTGATCTTCAGAGAATATTGTCTATGCTTGTGGTTCATGACTGAAGTTTCAAAAGTCACTAGAATGCAACAATATTAGTTCTTATTTAAGGTGATTTTTCCCTTTAATCTCAGCCTCTCT
>NW_018128066.1:2810555-2813386 GCF_001952655.1 Monopterus albus | reverse complement strand
GGAATGCCAGACACAGACTTGTTGAACTACAGCGATGCAAATTGCTGGGAAACTGCAGCAGCAGAATGGACATATGGTTGAACTGAGCACAGCAGTATTCATGTTTGAGTTGGTCTTTACAAACATGACATACCCAGGCCAACATCCCCAGGCAAAGAGTGTGGTTTGTGCTCCTTTCAGACAACTCCCAAGTGTTAAGACTGTGCTTTGCAATAACTACCTCTGGAGTGAGAATACTGGAGAGTAGAAACACTAGAACCCTTAATTGTATTGTCAATTATATGTACACTGAACACATAAAATGCTAAAAGGAACAAAAATCACTTCAACATGCATGTCTACAAAAGTCACTACCTGTTGTTGCTGCAGAGAATTTATTCTGCAGACAGCATTGTGATCTAAATTTACAGTTGGTCTCTAAGAAATATGCTTTGAATTGGCTTTCAAATATGCAGTATGTGATGCATTGATCTTTAAAGGTGGAGCTACAGAGCAATCTCTGGACAATTTGCACTAATAAGGGATGGACTGAATGATCCATCTGTTCTCTACTGATGACTATGAGGTATAACCCTATGAAGATACACTACATCAGAAAGTTGTTGTTACAGTTTATTAGCTATATGATGTACAAGCCATCACAGACTGAGGCTGAGAGGAGAGCTAGGCTCATAATGGACTTTGTCCTTCTGCACTGACAGCCTCTGTTTACATACAAGATGTCTTTCATCAGTTGTGAAAGAACAAAAGAGTTGTAGAAATAACATTTAACGGCAACAATGAATTTGAAAGGAGGAAACAAAGAGGTAGAGATGTGATGACCATAGTTTAAAATAAAACTCGATCATCTTTATGGGGCGGCATGGTGATGCTGTGGTTAACACTGTCACCTCACAGCCAGAATGTTTGCATGTTCTCACTGTGCCTGCATGGGTTCTCTTCTGGTACTCTGGCTTCCTCCCACAGTCCAAAGACCTGCATCTTAGGTTGACTGGTGACTAAAACTTGTGCATAGGCATGAAGATGAATGGTTGTCTGTTTCTATGTGTCAGCCCTGTGATAGACTGGTGACCCGTTCAGGGTGTACCCATCTCTTGCCCAACCCAGTGTCAGCTCAGATTGGACTAGATTGGACTGAAAATATGCTTATTTTCTAAAAAGTTAAAAAGCATATGTATCACTTTATACCTTTTCATTCTGTGGCCATCAGAGCTACAGAGAGAGCCTGCTTTTTCTTCACTCATGAAGTCTTTGAAAATTTCCTCATCACTAATCTGAAGGAATTGTTTTCCCTTTCTTAAAGTAATAATGCATACCTTTTTGCATTAAAAAAAGAGTTTCAAAATCATTTTGATAGTAGAATGCTGTCTAGTAAGGTGAATGACATCTCTGCTATTGCCAATGCATGCCCGGATTGCTAGTTACTGCGCTGTGTAACTTTGGGACATCATCCCTTGCAAGAACTGCATTTTGCTTTATGGCAGCAGGCCCTTCTACTACCTCAGTATTCTATGATTCTTACACACATGCAGAGGCAAATCCCTGGGCCATTATTGAGTTTTGATATTTTTTCAGGTGAGAAAGTAACCACTTAGACTATGTGGTCAGTCTATCCAAGTAGTGCCAATTTAGAATTTGTTCTGACATTTTTGGACATGTGAGTGCTCATTACCTGTCCAAGCTAGCAGCTACATCTCGTTCAGACCACAGTAGTTTGTCAGGCGAGGACACCTGTGTTCCAACTGCAAATTATAGCTGCGTTTCCACTCCTGGAAATTTTCTCTGATGTTTTTGGAGCTGTGAGGACCCACTAGTAGAGCAAGGTGCTCTACTACTACACTGTGCTTAACAGGCAGCTACTTCTTGTTCAGAGCAGAGTCAGCAAGGATGCTGGCGTTCCACACTGAGTCATCCGCTGTGTCCTCCCGTTCTTAGGAGTTTGGACATAAGGTTTGGACTTACTGACTTACTACAGTCACCTACTGCGATTGTGAACAAGCTGTGCAACAGGACAAACACATACACCTAGCAGCATGTGGTAGGCATTGCCAGAGTCCAACCACAGCAAGGAAGAAGAGGAAAAGACAGAGCAAGATAGTGCAGCAGCTCTTGTATTGAAAGAATTGTGTATTGAATGATAAAAGCACAAATTTTTCACCAATGTTAGAACATACCTTAAGGTTTAATTGTATGGATGCTGATTCAGCATCCATACAATTGTTATCCTGTTCTTTATTATTCTGGTTTCTTCCATATGTTTTTCAACAACATAGCTTCTAGGATCACTCAGGTACTCAAACCCCTCCACCACAATAAGGTGGCGGTTCTACATACTTTCAGCTATTCTTCTATTCAGAACTTTTGTAAACTTAATACTTTTGAAATATTTAGCTTTATTTTGAAAGACTTTGTCCCATTCAAATGAATTGGGAAGTTTTTTATTTCAGCATACTTTTAGCTATTTCAGGTATCAAAATGTAGAACTTTTCAAGGACATTCATGCTTCTATTCAGAATTTTTCTAAACTTCATCCATCCATTCATCCATTTTCCTCCGCTTATCCTGGACCGGGTCACAGGGGCAGCAGTCTAAGCAAAGATGCCCAGACTCCCCGGAGCCTCCTCCCGGTGGGACATGCCCGGAACACCTCCCTAGAAAGGCGTCCAGGAGGCATCCGAAACAGATGCCCGAGCCACCTCAGCTGGCTCCTCTCGATGTGGAGGAGCAGCGGTTCTACTCTGAGCTCCTCCCGGTTGACCGAGCTCCTCACCCTATCTCTAAGGGTGCGCCCAGCCGCCCTGCGGAGAAAGCTCATTTCGGCCACCTGTATC